>NC_053389.1:317755389-317808259 GCF_905171765.1 Bufo bufo
TACAATAGGTTGAACATAAGGTTTTAATAAGGACTTATGAAAAACATTATGGATCTTCCAAGTCTGAGGAAGATCAAGACGGTAGGCCACAGGATTGATGACAGACAGGATCTTGTAAGGCCCAATAAACCTAGGACCCAACTTCCAGGAGGGAACCTTCAATTTGATATTCTTGGTAGACAACCACACCAGATCACCAACATTCAGGTCCGGACCAGGCACACGTCTCTTATCCGCCACACGCTTATATCTCTCACTCATGCTCTTTAGATTATCCTGAATCTTTTGCCAAATAGATGACAAAGACGAGGAGAATCTGTCCTCATCAGGCAAACCAGAAGAGCCCTCTCCCGAGAAAGTCCCAAACTGCGGATGAAACCCATATGCACCAAAAAATGGTGACTTATCAGAGGACTCCTGACGACGGTTATTTAAAGCAAACTCAGCAAGGGACAAAAAAGAACACCAATCCTCCTGATTCTCCGCCACAAAACAGCGCAGATATGTCTCCAGATTCTGATTGACGCGCTCTGTCTGGCCATTCGACTGCGGATGGAAAGCAGAAGAGAATGACAACCGAACCCCCAAGCGAGAACAGAAAGCCTTCCAGAATCTGGAAACAAACTGCGTGCCCCTATCAGAGACTATGTCTGAAGGAATCCCATGCAATTTGACAATGTGGTCAATAAATGCCTGCGCCAGCGTCTTAGCATTGGGCAAACCAGGAAAAGGGATAAAATGCACCATTTTGCTAAAACGGTCCACCACCACCAGAATCACAGTCTTCCCCGAGGAACGAGGCAAGTCCGTTATGAAGTCCATGGACAGATGTGTCCAAGGACGGGAAGGAATGGGCAAAGGAAGGAGAGGACCTGATGGCCGTGAATGAGGGACCTTGGCACGAGCGCAAGTCTCGCAAGCTGCCACAAAACCCTCAACCGACTTACGAAGCGCAGGCCACCAGAATCTCCGAGCAATGAGATCCAGTGTGGCTCTTGCCCCCGGGTGCCCAGCAAGGACCGTATCGTGGTGTTCTTTAAAAATCTTGTGTCTCAAAGCGAGAGGCACAAACAACCTCCCAGGAGGACAAAGATCAGGAGCTTCTGACTGGGCTGCCTGCACCTCTGCCTCCAATTCAGGAAAAAGAGCAGAGACCACCACACCTTCAGCCAAAATGGGACCCGGGTCCTCAAAATTCCCACCTCCCGGAAAACAACGTGACAGGGCATCTGCCTTCACATTCTTAACCCCAGGGCGGAACGTAACAACAAAATTAAACCTTGAAAAGAACAAAGACCATCTGGCCTGTCTCGGGTTCAGACGCTTGGCTGACTCCAAGTAGGCCAGATTTTTATGGTCAGTAAGCACGGTAATAGGGTGTCTGGCTCCCTCTAGCCAATGGCGCCATTCCTCAAAAGCCAACTTGATGGCCAACAATTCCCTATCTCCCACATCATAATTTCTCTCTGCGGAGGAGAGTTTCTTTGAGAAAAAGGCACACGGTTGCCATTTGGCAGGAGAGGAACCCTGAGATAAGACCGCACCCACCCCCACCTCAGAAGCATCAACCTCAACTATGAAGGGTAACGAAATATCAGGTTGTACCAGGATGGGAGCGGAAGCAAAACTCTCCTTGATATTAGAAAAGGCCTTACGCGCCTCTACCGACCAGGAAGAAAAATCTACCCCCTTTCTGGTCATATCAGTGAGTGGTTTAACAACAGAGGAATAATTCAAAATAAATTTCCTGTAATAATTAGTAAAGCCCAAAAAACGCATCAGCGCCTTCTGATTCTCAGGAAGCTCCCACTCAAGCACAGCGCGGACCTTCTCGGGGTCCATGCGAAAACCAGAAGCGGAGACAAGAAACCCCAGAAATTGGATCTCTGGAACCGCAAACACACATTTTTCCAGTTTCGCGTATAATTTATTCTCCCGCAGGATGAGCAAAACCTGACGTAAGTGTTCCTTATGAGTCTTGAAATCAGGAGAAAAAATCAAAATGTCATCCAAATACACTAATACAAATTTTCCCATTAAATGATAAAAAATGCTGTTGACGAAATGCTGAAAAACGGCTGGAGCATTCATCAAACCAAAAGGCATAACCAAATTCTCAAAATGGCCCTCAGGGGTATTGAAAGCCATCTTCCATTCGTCTCCTTCTCTGACCCTAACCAGGTTGTATGCCCCTCTTAGGTCTAATTTGGAAAAGACTTTAGCCCCAACAACCTGGTTAAACAGGTCCGGGATCAGAGGAAGCGGATAAGGATCACGAATAGTGATACTGTTCAGCTCCCTGAAATCCAGACAAGGTCTTAAAGAACCATCTTTTTTCTTAACAAAGAAAAAACCAGCGGCAACAGGTGACTTCGAGGGTCGTATGTGTCCTTTTCTCAGACTCTCAGAGATATAAGCCCGCATAGCGACCCTCTCAGGTTGGGAGAGATTGTATAAACGAGATTTAGGCAGCTTGGCGCCTGGGATGAGATTAATAGGGCAATCATACTCCCTGTGCGGAGGTAAACCCTGAACTCCACTCTCAGAGAAGACATCCAAAAATTCAGAGAGGAAAGGTGGTACAGTCTTAGTAGAAACCTCAGAAACAGATGTTATGAGGCAATTCTCTCTGCAAAAGTTACTCCAACCATTTATTTGCCTCGCTTGCCAATCAATGGTGGGGTTATGTTTAGTGAGCCAGGGTAGCCCCAACACTAGAGGAGTAGGCAAACCGCTAAGGACGAAACATGACACATCCTCAACATGAGCATCACTCACAATTAAACGGATATTGTGAACTATGCCCTTTAATGATTTCTGAGAAAGTGGAGCTGAATCAATAGCAAAAACAGGAATATCCTTTCCCAAAGTGCATACCTGGAAACCATGAGTTATTGCAAATTGATTATCAATGAGGTTGACAGCTGCTCCACTATCCACAAAAATCTCACAAAAAATGATCTTGCTCTCTAGCGCCACCCTAGCAGGCAGGACAAAACGGGAACTACAAGCAAACGGAAAACCTTCAATTTCCGCCTCAACCCTGCCAATAGTAACAGACGGAACATTTTTCAAAGATTTTTTCCTTTTTGTCTCTTTATGACTCCCAGAAAACTGCCTGAATCTCCTAGAGGGACAAACATTTGCCAGATGATTTATACCTCCACAACAAAAACAAACCCTCCCCTGCGGGCTGAATCTTCTATTGTCAGAGGCAATCAACCCCAGCTGCATTGGCTCCTGCTCAGAAGGGGCTGACAGCGACTGAGACCCCTGTGCACAGAATGAGACCGCTGCACTGTCCCGGGACTGAGTATGACAGGAAGGAGAGATCTCTCCTCTCTCTCTAAGACGCCTGTCAATACGAACAGCCTGAGACATAGCAGAATCCAAGGAGGTAGGTCTTTCATGAAAGGCAAATGCATCTCTCAATCCCCCTGAAAGACCATAGCAAAATTGACTTCGGAGTGCAGCATCATTCCAACCCGTATCTGCTGCCCATCTCCGAAATTCTGAGCAGTATATCTCTGCGGATTGTTTACCCTGGCATAACAGACGTAGTCTAGACTCAGCCAGAGCAATACTATCCGGATCATCATATATCTGACCCAGGGCTAAAAAGAATTCATCCACTGAACGGAGGGGCCGTGCCCCCTCCGGCAGCGAAAAGGCCCAGGACTGAGCGTTACCCCTGAGCAGCGATATAATGATCCCCACCCTCCGTTCTTCATCACCAGAAGAATGGGGAAGAAGGCGAAAATGGAGTTTGCAAGCCTCTCTAAAACGCACAAAATTCTCACTACCCCCGGAGAACGTATCCGGGAGCGAGATCTTAGGCTCAGCACAAACTTCATGAACGCAAGCTAAACCGGTCACTTGAAACTGAGAAAAAGTCTTACGGAGATCAGCTACCTCCAAAGGAAGACCCTGAAAGCGTTCAGCCAAAAATGAAACCGGATCCATGCTTGAGACGGTTTTGGCGGCTGATAATGTCACGGATGGTGTACAGGAAACAAGACAATACCATATAAACAATGTCTCTCTGGATCCACAACTAAGGAACGAAGGGAGACCCCTGCAATAGACCTGCCGCTCTCCCTCACTGCTCAGCCTATGCGAACACCCCAAAGGTGGATGGGCGCATATCCACGTTCCTCGGCTATCTATTAGCTGAAGACCCTACAATAGTGAGGGGACACGACCACCGGCTCGCTACACTGACACGGAGGGAGTCAGGGTCACCTGGATCCAGAAAAGAGAAAATCATAAATACATAAACAGCACTTATCTTGCAGACGACTGACGACTGAGGACTGGGAACTGGGAACAGCATGCACACACACTCCAGGAAGTTGTATCAGCCGCACACTACTGCATTATGGGGAGGAACTTAAAGGGCAGCAATCAGTCCGACTGCATGACAGCTGAGATAGACTAACGAGATGAGAAACTAAACCAAAACAAAGAAATTCAAGGAGGAGGATCTGAAAAGCTCCTGTGAGCGCTTCTCAGCTGTCTGGCTGTGACACATGAAGCCTGATTCTCTGCTATGACATTAAGACTGATTCTCTGCTGACATGAAGCCAGATTCTATGTTATGGGACCTCTCTCCTCTGCCTGGGTGCCGGGGCCTAAATATCTGACAATGGACTGTTCCAGTTTTGGCTGACGTGAAGCCTGATTCTCTGCTATGGGACCTCTCTCCAATTGATATTGGTTAATTTTTATTTATTTTATTTTTATTTTAATTCATTTCCCTATCCACATTTGTTTGCAGGGGATTTAACTACATTTTGCTGCCTTTTTCAGCCCTCTAGCCCTTTCCTGGGCTGTTTTACAGCCTTTTTAGTGCCAAAAAGTTCGGGTCCCCATTGACTTCAATGGGGTTCGGGACGAAGTTCAGGTCGGGTTCGGATCCCGAACCCGAACATTTCCGGGAAGTTCGGCCGAACTTCTCGAACCCGAACATCCAGGTGTTCGCTCAACTCTAGTTTTGTGCCTTGACCTGTGGCACACACCCATACAGCACTTAGCAAGAAGTAAATGTCTGTATGTAAAGAACATAAAACATAAGGGAGCACCCCATTTAGAGGCACTAGTGATGGGACAGTTGTGGAACGCCATTGTTCAACTGGTCAGAACCAAGCGGACGGTTTAATTAAGTGATTGCTACACCGAAGACCAAATAAGGTCGGTTAGGCAAGTGCGTCCCACCTTTCAAACTGACCTATGTAATCAGAACAGTCAAAACAGCACTAAACACATTAAACAGGTCCCTGCCAGGGGTGGTGAGAACATTTCAGGACACTTAGCTTAAAGTGCCGAGGGACAATTAAGGAGGGGGGGGGAGAGGGGGGGAGGGAGTTGGGGTCAAATGGGTGAAGGGAGGGTGATGAAGATCGAATCAGAAACATTCGCGGGCATCCCGTTGAATTACAGATTATGCAATTAATGTATAAGGCTACCCCATGCGATTCAGCTGAGAACTGTTTAGTCCATCACATGCGAGTTCCGGAGATCAGCAGTTCTTAGATTGAAGGCATGTCAGGCGAAGACATTAGCAATTTAATGCCCAGCGGGGGCGCGGGGAGACAAGAAGGCATGAACGGGAAAGATTGGGTAAGTTATGGAGAGGCATGTTGACCATAATACCGTACGTGTCCCAGGCGTGGAGTGAGAGAATTATCTGTGTCCTCGCAAAGAAGTCCAAATGCTGTTTGCTGGCAGGGGTCTAATTCTCCTCACCGATCAGGTGTCGGCGTGAAATGAGATTGTCCATCTCCGGTATGAAAGTCGGAGTACGTGGATCACTGTCAGCGATGTGGAGTAGACGAACCTCCTCTAGATGATCTGGATCTCTGGGGTTTTGGACAGGTTATAGTAATCCACTCCTCCCGGCTGGGTAAGGGAGGCAAAGCAGCCACATCCATCGCAGGTGACCAAGAGGGTATGTCTATCGGGTCAATCTCTAGTTTCGGCCACGCTTCTTCAAGGTCTCAAGGGGTCTTTATTATAATGCGCCTGTCGCCTTTTAACACAGAAATCCCGAAAGGGAACAACCATGAGTATTGCAGGTCCCTTGCCCTCAATTGGTCTAACAGAGGTTTTAGCATCCTGCGCTTCCGCTAAGTTGATGGTGCTATATCTTGATATAGGGCGACTTCAGCTTCACCATAATGTATAGGAGCTTGTTCTCTAGCGGTTTGTAAAATTAAGGCTGTGTCCACATATGACAATAAGACGCAAATAACGTCTCTGGGCGCCTCATTGGGTTTGGGTTTGGGGCGGAGAGACCTATGTATACGCTCAATGACAATCTTGTCTGCACGGTCTGGACCCAGCAGATTTGCTAATATTTCCTGAGCAACTTTGGGGAGAGCATCACCAGCCCAGGTCTCTGGTATCCCCTTGAATCGAATGTTTCTCCTACGGCTCCTATTTTCCTGGTCTTCGATCGGTGAGAGCAGTGTTAACATGCAATTCTAACTGTGTAGATCTGGACGCGAGGGTCTCTGCATGCGAAGTGAGGCTAAGGCACGTATTTTCCAAGGCCTCTGTTCGGGAAGCGATGGCCTGAAGGTCCGCCTTAATGTCGGCAAGATCATCCCTTACCGGCTGAAGCGACTGTAGCAGGGTTTTCTTTAGCACAGCTGCCGTGAGTGTCTTGTCTTGGCTTAGGTCTTCATCGCTGCTCGAGCCTCTCTCCTCCTCCTGCTCTGGCGCTTTTCAAATAATTCAGCGACACCCGCTTGGTTTGCTGTAGATCTCCCAGGACCTCTACCTTCTCCCTGTTGATATCATCCAACTTTGCCCATATTTCAGACATTTAATGAGGTATTCCAGGCTGTATAAGTGTGTGTGGCGGGAGAGCTCTGTCTCACACAGCCATTCCAGTCCGCGGCCAGGCTCCGCCCCTGGGAGGATATTTTTTTAATGGAGTGTATATATGATCATATTTTACATTTTTTTCAGACTTGGCATCATAAATTTTGAGGCTTTGTCCCCGTGGGCATAGATTCTGTATCTAGCTGACAGATAAAGTTTAGATGTACGGAAATTCAGGATGTTTTTTAATTCTGATCTCAACTGACTGAGGTTTTCCAACACGTCATGGGAAATATATTTTTTATGGAGTGATTCCAATTCTTGTATCTGTCTCTGTATAACTAACATTGAGGCCTCTTTAAGTTTTTTTGATGTGGGAACCCGGCGATATAAAATGGCCCCGAACCACCGCTTTATGAGCCTCCCAGACCCGACCCGGAGACACGCAAGCATTCTCATTAAGTCTAAAATATTCTTCCAAGTTGTCTATAGTTCTGAAATGTTCTGGGTTGCTTAACAGAGTCCCATCTAGTCTCCAAGTAAAATTACTTTTGGGAAAAGATTTTATCTTAATTGTCAGGTATACAGGGGCGTGGTTAGATAATATGTTGCCTATCGAGGTCCGCGAGCACTCAGCCAACAATTGTGGAGGTACAAACAAATAACCCAACCTCTGGTAAGAAATGTGTGCCACAGAGTAAAATGTTTAATCCTTTGACGTTGAGTGTATTGCTCTCCAGACATCTACCAGGCCTATAATAGCTAATTTTAGCTTTATCTTTCTTAACGCTGTCTGGGAGATCGAGGAGTACCCTGTTGATGTATCCATTGAAGGATTTAAAGCAACATTTATGCCCCATCCTATGATTACAAAACCCTTTGCAAATGCTTGAAAAAGTGACAATGTGTCTTCCAACCAATCAACTTGTAATGTATTTGGAGTGTACATATTGCCCAGAGTGATTCTTTGTGTGCCCAGTGACCCCTTGAGGAACAAGTAGCGTCCCTCATCATCCGTGAGTGTTGACTGCACCATTAGTGGGGCATTTTTGTGTATTGCTATTGAGACTTCTTTAGAGGCACCTGATGGTGATGTACTATGTATCAATTGGTTATACACCATATGAGATAACCACGGGACATACCCCTTTCTTAAATGAGTTTCCTGCAGGAAAGCAATGTTTATTTTCATAATTTTTTTTTTTTTATTATTGATAAATCTGAGTACGCTTATATGTCAGTCCAGAAGAAAAAAAAACTTTTACTTACCTCCACTGCTTACTGCTTGTTTACTTACCTCAACCCCTGAACATTATAAGTGCATATTAGCTGCATTATAAGTGCAGCTAATATAAGACATATTGTTCTTCTTCAGGGTTGTTTAACTACCGTAGACATCTAAGGGGGGGGACCTAGTTCAGAGTCCATAACATGGATAACGAGCACGTAACATAGAGATGGGAATAAAAGTATGGTTGCCTCTCCTATGTACATATGCATTTTGCGTCTGATTTCCAAGGGTTCACCCTTCTATTCAAAAAGTCAGAATATATAAAGGAGAGAGATAGATGAGCATATGAGAAAAGGTGACACATTCAGATTTCGCAGTAATTTCAGTTAACTTACCTCTCAAGTGTCCATACAATTGCGCAGCTCCTATTTCTCCAGGCCCATTTAAAGTGAGTTGGTAAATCCCAGGATGGAATACTGTGGAAACTGCTTGGGAATATAAGCAAAAAGTGCAGACAAAGTCACTCCATATCAACAGTCAGTCTCCAGCTCTCTTCTTTCTTTGTTGTTCCTTTGAGCAATAAACTTTTGTCCACTGGGCCAATCCTGGAAGAGTCCGGGAGATCAGTTAAGTCCTTGCTGAGTTCCAATCTGGAATATCTAAGGAAGTGATCTCCAGAACAGAGGCGGCTCTTCCATTAGGCCTCGCTCTGGCTCCCACCTGACACTGCCGCAAGTACAATTATTTGCTTGACTGAGTGGTCGGGCACTTCGGACGTGGTCCGAGGGCCCGGCCGGTAAGGGCGCCTGTGGCGACAGCAGGTCACATGGAGATGAACGCTTCTATTGTGGAAGCGTTTATCTCCATAATCATCTGTATCGCCATTCTTAGGACAGCAATACAGATGGCAGTGCTGTGGGGCAGGGGAGGGAGAGGCATCTCCCTTCCCTGTTCCTCTGATAGGCTGCCGGCACAAAGCCTGCAGTCTATCAGAGGTCGGGTAATGCGGCGCAATGACGTATCGCGTCGCCTGAGCCGTACAGCATGGGATACAGGCCGGAAGAGGCCTGCCTCGCAGTGGAGGTAAGTAAAAGTTTTTTTTTCTTCTGGACTATCTGTTACTGCCACATTGGGGGGGGGGAGGCACTTGATACTGGCACATGGGGGGAGGAAGGAGAGAGGCACTTGATACTGGCACGTGGGGGGAGGAGAGAGGCACTTGATACTGGCACATGGGAGGGAGGGAAGGAAGGAGAGAGGCACTTGATACTGGCACATGGGGGAAGGAGAGAGGCACTTGATACTGGCACATGAGGGGGCACTTGATACTGGCACATGGGGGGAGGAGAGAGGCATTTGATACTGGCACATAAGGGGAAGAGTGGTACTTGTCACTGGCACATGGAGGAGGCACTTGTTACTGGCACATGGGGGAGGCACTTGTTTCTGGCACATGGGAGGGGGAGAGGCACTTGTTACTGGCACATGGGGGGAGAGGCACTTGTTACTGGCACATGATTGGGGATATCTATAAGGGGCACTTGTTACTGGCACATTATTATGGGGCACTATGGGTGCTTCTACTGAGACCACAAAGAAGGGGTATTTTATATGGGGGGCTCTGTGTGGTACTAGAATTATCAGGGGTATTATCTGTTTCTGCAGTATAGTATTGGAGAGCACAGACAAAATGGTGGTGTGATCTGAAAGGAGAAGACGAGGACAGAGAACATCTACATCAAAGGAGACGTCACTGGATGTAAGAGGTATGGGGCTCTGTATTTGTGTAGTGATGGGATCAGGGGCGTAACGATCATGGTGCGACTGCGGGGTGGAGTCGGGATAGCATTCTGGGCGCTGGGCAGCAGATCGGGGCACACCTCCCCACCAACACCACGATAAGACATCTTATCTCCTATCCTGTGGATAGAGAATACCTTGTGTTCGTGTGGGCCTCATGTTCGAGTTTTGCTTATGGCCTCACAAAGTCACAAAGTCTAGAGCCGCCTCTGTTCCAGAACATCAACCACAATTTTGCGGCCCGGAGCATTAATGAGTAAGCCAAATGGCTGGAGCCACCTATAATTTATTATTTATTTATTTTTCCACCTTAGGGTGTCCAGTAAGGGCTTCAATGACCTGCGTTTCTGAAGGGTAATTTGGATATAAATCTTGAATAATTTGTACCTCTGAATCCCCGAATTGAATTGATTTTTTGGCTCTTGCAGCCCTTAGTATTTGGTCTTTAGTGAGAAAGCTCGTGATGCAGCAGACCACGTCTCTAGGTGGTTCTCCCTGTTTTGGAGGAGGCCTTAAAGATCTATGTACCATGTCCATGCTGAGGTCTCCCTCGAAATCAGGGCCTAGAAGCGTAGTGAAGATCTCTCCTACTGTGCCTCTCAATGCATCTGGTCCTACCGTCTCTAGCAGGCCTTTCAGCCCGCGATTATCTTGGTCTTTTGCCAAGTTGTATAGGTGGTTAATATGGGCCTGGGTTCTGTCCAGACTGCGTGCCACTGCTGTATTATGTGTCCTGCTGTCCCTCTAATTCGTCTATCCGTTCTTTGACTTGCCTGAGGTCACTCTTAATGTCCAGCAAATACTTACGAAGGGGTGCTATACTTTCTGAAAGTAGATCGTTCATGAATTGTCTGGAGACGGGTAAGTCTTCTCTGCCTTATTCTGCCTCCTGCTCACTTTCTCTGTCCGAGTCTGCAGACATTTCTGAGGCCGCAAGTAAATCTGCTTTCGGCGCCATCTTGGTACCATGCTTTCCGTCGGTAGTGCTATGTTTTCGGACAAATTTGTCCATTTCTCCTTGCCGGAGGTGTCTCTGGACCTATCCCTTGTGCTTTTGCCCATCTTTGGCAGGTTTGGATCGCTTTTTTTGTGCTCAAATCCACTGAACCTAGAGCAGAGCTTACATTGCCATGTGCGTTTCTCTCTGCTTCCAAGCTCTACACCCCTAAACATATGTATTTGACATGTATTTGTATTGACCTGCATTAAAACTGATATCCAATGACCGTCTAATATACCTCCAGCCACATAATAACTTGATGTTATCTGTCCGGTGAATGAATAATTTTTGGGGCCTGTAGTCCACTCACCTGAAATAAAATTGATCTCCATTGACCGTCTAATATACCTCCAGCCACATAATCACTTGATCTTTTATGTACGGTGAATGCATACTTTTAGGGGCCTGTACTCCCGTGGCCTAAAATAAAATTTCTCTAGGCTCCAGCAGGGCACATTTTTGAGAGCTTCCCTTTAACATGCATACAAATGTCCCCTGATTAAAATCCATATTTTTTGTGGGAATTTTTGCCATTAATCCCCCTCTGGTATGTCACTGTCCATGTTGTGGGACGATTTGTGCACTTCTAAGTAAGTATTTGGTGGCTGCAAATATGGCCTGAAGGTTTTTAAGGTTCGCCTGAGTGAATGGGGCCCGCCGCGAACTTGCGGTTCATGAACATTTGATCGCGTTCGCACAATCGCGTTCGCGAATCATCCCGGCCGATGTTCGTCCATCACTACCCATTAGTTAAGTGATGTCACCGGGCTCACTGCTAGGCGGAAGCCTCCGCCTAACTTACCCATAGAGAGCCCGGTACATCACTGAATCTTTACAAAAAGTCCTTGCCCTGAACGATTTCACGCAGGGCAAGGGAGAGTATTGGAGCATGAAATGCTCTGATGCTCACATCAGAGAGGCTGAGTGGAGGAAGATGGAAATATGCCCGGTTTTGGCTCTGAACCCAGACAGCCCATTTAATTATCCTGCCCACATCTTTCTCTATTTTACACATTTGTTTTAGATTCTCTTCCAATTCCTTTTCTGGGTGAAGGGGTGGTATCAAGGTTTGTTTCCACATTTTTGGAATTTTAATAACAGCATTAGCAAAGTTTGCAAGAGACCTTTGAAGCCTAAACTACAAGAGCCTTGACAGAACCCTAACTTAACATATACAAAGAAGCAATGACAATACACATAATTTGACTTTGCATCTTCTCAGTTATATAGTTTTTAACCCCTTCAGGACGCTGCCATTTTTCACCTTAAGGACCAGGCCATTTTGGTGTGACATTATGTGGTAATTACTTTGAAACGATTTTATTTATCCAAGCCATTCTGAGATTGTTTTCTTGTGACAAATTTTGCTTCATGATAGTGTTACATTTTCTGAATGCCATTTTATTTTTTCGGGACGTTAGAAGGCTTAGAAGTTTAGAAGCAAATATTGAAATTGTTATTATTTATTTAATGGAAAACACCCACAAGTGGACCCATTTTAGAAAATACACCCCTCAATATATTTTAAACTGTTTTTACAACCTTTGTTAACCCTTTAGGTGTTCCACAAGAATAAAAGGAAAATGTTGATAAAATTAACAAATTTCCCTTTTTTGGCAGATTTTCCATCTTAATCCATTTTTCCAGAATCAAAGCAGGGGTTACCAAACTCAATATTTATTACCCTGATTCTGCACCCCCATATATGGTCGTAAATTGCTGTACGGGCACATAGCAGGGAGTAGAAAGGGGCATCATATGGTTTTTGGAGGGAAGATTTCACTTGGATAATTTTAAGTTGCAATGTCACATTTGAAGACCCCCTGATGCACCCCTAGAGTACAATATCCAAAAAAGTGACCACCATTTTAGAAAACTACACCTCTCAAAGTATTCAAAACTGATTTTACAAATGTTGTTAACCCTTTAGGTATGGGTTAAAAAGTATGGAACAGTCTTACCAGTCTGACGCAACCCTGATAGGGTGGAAGGAATACACCTGTGCCGGTTGCTAGATGTGGCCGTTGGTAAGTTGGGGCTGTAGACAGTGCAGGGAACCAATGTCCCTAGTAATCCCTGATTGGGGATGGGGGCATTGCTACTGTGCACCTGCCTGTCTACACAGAGTTCCTACCCCACAAAGAACAGCCCTGTCCGGATACCTTACCCTAAAATGGGGAGATATCCCTAATATGCCCTATAGGATAGTTCCCAACGTGTCACGTTTCAAGCGGTCTATCATCAGGGGAAAAATCCAAAGTATGCAAAAGGAAATCCTGCAGGAAGAGTATAATCAACATGAAAATCCAGACAACACAAAAAAAGGTTCACATAAGCTGAGAACTATGAAGAGACAAAACAGGGACATACCTGAGATCAGTGGATCTTAAGGGTACAAAAGAACAAGACAACAATGGTCCTATTAAATGCAAGGCCCCACAAGTTGTTGGGCGGCACCTCTTGGGCAGCCGAACTGATGTCTTCAGCTGCACGCCGAATGCTAGTATGGACACTGTATTTACTGGCAAAAAGCGTGCCCTGTAACTCCCGTCCGCCTACCGAGGTCAGATGAACCGGTCACGCGACCAGGAAGCCACGCCCCACCAGCCGACGTGACTAACGTGTGGAACGTAGCTCACCAGTCAGTGGAGCGCAGCGTCTGGTCACGTGGGGCGGCCGAGAGGTAGGGAAGAGTAATGCGCTCTTTGCTTATTATACATTATTACATTGTGGCGGGGGGTGGTGGGGGGGAGGGGGAAGATAGGAGGAGGTGGGGCTATGGGCAAGATTCCCTCAATGGGTACATGGGCCGTTTAGGGTTGAAAAATTGTGTCTATAACTCCCCTTTGTAAATCGGGGTGTTTATTGTGATTGAGACTACAAGGGTCAAATCGGAAGGTTGCCCATTATAAGAAACAGCCAAAGTTTAACTGCTCATTAAGACCTGAGGGGGCCATGGTTTTAAGATAATATATCCATCTGGCCTCCCTTTTTAGTATAATTTTATCCCAATCACCACCCCTGGTAGGTGGATTTACTTTCTCAATGGCCATAAAAGACAGCCGTCCACAGCCATTGCGAGAGCTGTGGACGTGTTTTGCCACAGGAGTGTCTTTGAATTTGGCCACATTATTGAGGTGTTCGCCTACTCTCCTATGGAATTCGCGGATAGTCTTGCCTATGTATTCTTTTCCGCACTGGCAGACAATCCGGTAGCTGACCCCACGGGTCTTACAGTTGATGTAATCACGGATGGCAAACTCCCTACCAGTGATATTACTCACAAATGAATTGCGAGTCTTAATGTATGGGCAGGCAATGCAACCGCTGCAACAGTAACAGCCCCGGTTTGGGTTCTGAAGCCAGGCACAGCCCGACGATGGTTGTGGGGTGTATTGGCTCTGGACCAATCGATCGATGGTTGTGGGGTGTATTGGCTCTGGACCAATCGATCCCGTAGGCTCCTACCTCGTCTATAAGATATGCTTGGAGAATCTCCCAGCACCTCCCTCAGATCCGGATCCATCAAAAGGATGTGCCAATGTTGGTTGATTATGCCTTTAATGGACTTGGCTTCGCCATCATACGAGGTTATCAGGCGAATCAGTTTGTTGGATGATACTGGTTTCTGTTTGGGGGTGAGGAGAGTAGAATTTCCAAAAGGGCTGATCTAAATGCTAATTTAAGCACGCGATCCGGATAGCCTCTTGGTGTAAGAATTCTTTCTTACTGGAACAGTTCCATCTTAAGCGTAGATACTGTCCCTTGGCGATCCCGCGTTTGAGAGGGAGCGGGTGTTCGCTTTCCCATCGTAGGAGTGAGTTGGTCGAGTTAGGTTTTCTATATACAGATGTGTTCAACTCACCCATCTGGTTCTTAGTAATCAGGACATCCAGAAAGGGGAGGGCCCGTTCATCTGATTTGTGTGTGAAACGGAGCCCTACCTCATTCTTGTTGTGGTCCTTCACGAAGGACTCAAAGGACCGCTTACTGCCATTTCATATGACAAAAATGTCATCAATGTACTGTGCCCACAGTCCTATGGGCTCGGTATGGAGGAGGTATGCCCGCTCTGTTGCAGCTATGTCAGATTATACTCTTCCTGCAGGATTTCCTTTTGCATACTTTGGATTTTTCCCCTGATGATAGACCGCTTGAAATGTGACACGTCGGGAACTATCCTATAGGGCATATTAGGGATATCTCTCCATTTTAGGGTAAGGTATCCAGACAGGGCTGCCCCTTGCGGTATAGGAACTCTGTGTAGACAGGCAGGTGCACAGTAGCAATGCCCCCATCCCCAATCAGGGATTACTAGGGACATTGGTTCCCTGCACTGTCTACAGCTCCAACTTACCAACGACCACATCTAGCAACCGGTACAGGTGTATTCCTTCCACCACGCTCAGTTGGTCCCTATCAGGGTTGCGTCGGACTGGTAAGACTGTTCCATACTTTTTAAGCCATACCCTCATTGTCTGTACGTGGCACTTTTTCTCTTAAAAAGTATACTAGTAAAAGTTATATTTTAAAGCTCCCTCATATCCATAATGGTTTTCCAAACTGCCAGTGGGAGCACCCCTATCTAACTACCATTAATCTACACATGGTTTTAACCCTTTAGGTATTCCACAAGAATTAAAGGAAAATATAGATAAAATTTCAGAATTTCACTTTTTGGGCAGATTTTCCATTTTAATCCATTTTTTCAATTAACAAAGCAAGGGTTAACAGCCAAACAAAACTCAATATTTATTAACTAAATTCTGTAGTTTATAGAAAAACCCCATTTGTGATCGTAAACTGCCATATGTGCACACGGGAGAGCGCAGAATTAAAGGTGTTTTTGGAGGGCAGATTTCACTGGGATAATTTTAAGTTGCCATGTCACATTTTAAGACCCCCTGATGCACCCCTAGAGTAGAAACACCAAAAAAGTCACCCCACTTTGGAAACTATGGGATAAGGTGGTGATACATATGATTACACTTTTTGTGAGGCAAGGTAACAAAAAATAGCTATTTTGGCAACATTTTAATTTTTTGTTATTTACAATGTTCATGTGACAGGTTAGATCATGTGCTATTTTTATAGAGCATGTTGATATGGATGCGACAATTTTTGGTTGTTCGTTTCAGTTTTACATAATAAAGCATTGTCAAAAAAATATATTTTTTAGTGTCTCCATATTCTGAAAGCCATAGTTTATTTTTTAATTTTAGGGCGACTGTCTTATTTAGGGGCACATTTTTTTGGGAATGAGATAATGGTTTGATTGGTACTTTTTTAGGGTGCATATTACTTTTTGACCGCTTGGTATCACACTTTTTGTGATGTAAGGTAAAAAAATTGCTTTTTGAGACAGTTTTTTTATTTTTACGGTGTTCACCTGAGGGGTTAGGTCATGTGATATTTTAATAGACCTGGTCGTTACAGATACAGCAATACCAATTATGTATACTTTTTTTATTTTTTTCACTTTTAACACAATAAAAGCATTTTTGAAAAAATCATGGTTTAGTGTCTCCATATTCCGAGAACCATAATTTTTTTATTTTTTGACAGATTTTTTTTATGTAGGGGCTCATATTTTGCGGGATGAGGTGACAGTTTGATTGGTACTATTTTGGGGGCATACTTCTTTTTGATCGCTTGCTGTTGCACTTTTTGTGATCTAAGGTGACAAAAAAATTATTGTTTTAGCACAGTTTCAATTTTATTTTTTCTACTGTGTTCAGGAGAGGGTCGTTACAGACGCAGAAATAACCAATATGTCTGGTTTTCTTATTTTTACAATTTTATGTGGTTTATTTTGATTTTTTTTCTTGAAACTAAATTTTTTTTAATGAAAAACATTTTTAACTTTTTTGTTACTTTTTATTTTTGTCACAATCTGGAACTTCAACTTCTGGAGTCTGATTCCCTCTACAAAGCATTACAATACATGCTGTATTATAATGCTTTGACTGTCAGATTATATGCTGACAGCCTGCCTGTGAGACCCAGCCTAAGGGGCTGGATCTCATAGGCTCCCGTTGAAGGCAAGCCCCGATGCCTATGGAAGGCATCGGGCTGCCTTCTCTGCCAATGGGTCCCCATCACTGGAACACAGGGGCCCGATGGAGATGCGGAGGGTACCCAAACCCTCCTCTATAGGTTACCTCACACTATTTTGTTTGTTACCGTATATACTCGAGTATAAGACGAGTTTTTTGGCACATATTTTTGTGCTCAAAAAGCCCCCTCGTCTTATACTCGAGTCTAGGTCTGTATTATGGCAACTTACATTGCCATAATACAGACCATGACATGTTGGGGGCCGGAGAAGCTGTTACTTACCTTTACAGCTGCTCCGGTCAGCTCCCAGCACGTCCGTGCGGCACCTCTGTTAAGCTCCCAGTAGGAGCAATTTGGCCGACCCGAAAATGCCGTGATTATATATGAAGGGGCCCCACTCACATAACTGGCTTTGTGTGTAAAGTATTTTACTAGTGTGTGAAACAATCTCTCTCCTATTGATAACAGGTCCAGCCTCTGTACTCACTTTCACGATGAATGCACTGCAGCGAGCGCTTCCTGAAGTGGGAGGAGCGTTACTAAGTGACGTCAGTCACGCGCCGGCCAGCTAGCTCCCGCTTGCTGTAGTGCATTCATAGTGACAGTGAGTACAGAGGCGGCCATGTTATCAATAGGAGAGAGCTTGTTTTACCCATTTTTCCCATTTTTTGGGGGTAAAATTAGGGGCCTCGGCTTATATTCGGGTCGGCTTATACTCGAGTATATACGGTATGTTTTGGGGGTTTTCTGCTTTTTTAACATATTGTTGTATAGTATGCAAAAGGATATATATGCCATCTTTAAAAGAAGCCATAAAATATTACCTTTCATTCTTCTTACCTTATAGGAGGAGTTTAACATTACCCCTTGTGAATTGACTTGCTCTTCATTCTCTGGTGTTTGAAAGTTATTTGGAGTAAAGACAATTAAGTCACTTTTAGGTCGCAATGAATTGGAGTTTATTTGATACTGAGTGTGCTGAGAATACATCCAGCTCCCTCCAGTGTTAGAGCAGATCTTGTAATTTTCTTTAAGCTCATTGACCTCATCTCTGTACTTTTGCCATCTTAACACACTGAACACAATTAGAGTAATGAGAAAAATACTTGATATGATGCAGATTGCAACAACTAAGTAAATATTTTCATCAGAAAATGCTTCAAAAGTCACCTTCGTCTCTTGATTATCAAACATTAATTCTTCTCCATGCTCCACCACAGATATAACAATTTGCGACTCTGCAGTCATAAACGGTTCTCCATGATCCTGAGCAATTACATGCAATCTATACTCATCATTGTCTGAATCTGTCAATGACCGTTTTAAAGTAATTTCTCCAGTTTGATGTGCTATGGTAAAAGGAGATTTTCCAGATCCTCCAAGGTCCTTTAATTTATAAAATGTCCAAGCATTGTATCCAGAATCCAGATCTATGGCCTTCACTTTAGTTATCAGGTGTCCAGGTTCTGCTGACCTAGAAGTTTTAATTGTTATTTCAGAATGAAGTGGGGTGAATGTAGGAGTATTATCATTAATATCCTCAATGAAAATGTTTAGAGTAAGGTTAGAGCTTAGAGCTTGTAGGCCAGCATCAGTGGCTTTTATATGACATTGGAAATATGCAATCTGCTCATGGTCAAATGAAACTAAAGCAAATACCTTCCCATTTTCTGGATTAATGGACATGTAAGAGGAAATGGGTATCCCATCAATTGTCTGCTGTCTAATTGAGTAAGTAATGAAAGAATTCTGTCCAATATCTGGGTCATAGGCTGATGCTGTGTATATATGAGACCCTGGTGGGTTGTTCTCCTTAATGAATATTGTGTCTACTGACTGGACAAATCTTGGAGCATTGTCATTAGCATCACTTATATCAATCTTCAGAGTTTTTGAGGTAGACAGGGAAGGGGAACCTTCATCTCTGGCAGTAATCATAACTTCATATGCATCTTTCACTTCTCGATCCAAAGGTTCATTTAAAGTCAAAGAAAAATCACTCATGAAAGCTGGATTTATCTTAAATGGTGAAGGATAAGAAATATAGCAATTGACTTTTCCATTTGATCCTGAATCTTTATCATGAACACTGATGATGGCAACTGTTGTCCCCTGAGGAGAATTTTCAGGAACAGGAGCGGATAATGATGTCACTGTCATCTCAGGAGAGTTGTCATTGATATCCAAAACAGTCACTAGAACTTGACAATGTCCAACTAGTTGGAAATCTCCATGATCTATAGCTTCAACTTGAATTTCAAACATATTAACAGTCTCAAAATCCAATTTGCCTTTCACTCTTATTTCTCCTGTGTATTTGTCTAAATTAAATGCTTCCTTTGCTTCACTTGACATCATATCACTAAATTTATATAGTACTTCTCCATTTTTCCCTTCATCTGGATCAGTAGCATTTAGCTTGAACACAAACATCCCTTCTACAGCGTTTTCGTTAACACTGCACTGGTAAAATGGCTGATCAAAGGCAGGAGCATTATCATTGACATCTTCAACATTTACAAGAATAAGTGTGGTTCCACTCAGTCTTGGTTTGCCTCCATCATAAGCTGTAAGGGTCAGGTTATGAACAGATTGCTTTTCTCTGTCTAAATTTTTTTTAAGCACAAGCTCTAATGACTTGATTTGATTTATATATTTTTGGAAATCTAATGCAAAATAATCATTTGCACTGAGCTCATAGTTTGTTACAGAATTTGTTCCAAGATCTGGATCTGTAGCTACCTTCAATAGGAAACGAGATCCTGCAAGTTTTATTTCTGATATGATAAGATTTGTCACAGTGGGGGAGAATGCTGGATTATTGTCATTTATATCTTCTATTTCTACCTCTACGCGATACATCTGCACAGGCTTATCTACAATGACCTGTAGAGGAATAATACAGAAGGGTGTATTTGGACACAATGACTCTCTGTCTATTGTCTCTTTAATAAACAGAATCCCATTCTGTAGATTAACCTGGAAATATTCCTTCTCATCTCTAGAGACTATATGTAACATTCTGGAATTAATCTCACCTATATCCAGTCCAAGATCCTGAGCAATTCTTCCAACAAAGGTGCCATGCTTGGATTCTTCTGGGATGATATAATGCAGCTGACTCAGGACCATATCCCAGGACATTTGTAACAAAAAGAAATTGACCAACCTGATCTTTGCTTGATAATCCTGTCTCTGGTAAAGCATTTCTTAATATAAGTGCAGGTGAAGGTGAGAATTTCTCCAAGTAAGGCACTGAAGCTTATGGAAGAACAAGGAAAATGGAAAAAATATCTATCATGGCCGGTATCCGTAGGACAAAAATCTCATATATTGATAGTATCAAGAAAAGAGGAAATGTAATCTCTATTAGTTAGTGTGGAGTGCCATCTAGTGCTCAATTTCCAGGCTACACATACTGTAGGTATATTTGTCTTTTATTATTTTCAGAATAGTTTGTATAAATTTTTAATACATAATATACAGTCTATTTTTTCCAAATGCCATATTAAGTTAAAAGTATTTTGTAATATTTCCAGTCTGATTCTGACTGTATAATCTAGAATAATGAATTTTGCCTTTCTTAATTTATTTTTTATGGTTTAAAATGTATAATGACCTATTTAAGTAATCTTCATTTTTAAGAATCAACACTTCTACTTTGAATAACATAGTAACAAGAGTAATAACACTTAGAAAATTGTGTTTTTGAAAATTAAGCAGTGTGTTAATGTACCTTACTGACTTATTTAATTATTTTCTCGCTATACAATACTCATACTGATTTACTAAACGTAAAACATTTGAAAGAATACTTTTTTACTGTTTGTTTTTTACTGTACTGTTTGTATTTTTAAGTAAAAAGAAGTAGAATAGAAATATTAACACTGACATATTTTACCTTTTTTTATGACAACTATGTTGTCAACTATGTTGTGAGTTTTATTAAAATTATTAGGTAAAATAGAGCAGTGACTTCTGTCCATAGAGTTAAATAATGTAATGTACAGTATTCCATATTTTATTTAGTTTAGGTTCCCATTTTTAGCAGATGTTCTATGAGGAGCCTATATTGTAGATTCTAGCAAAAACTGATAAAATATTACTATATGTAGTTTAGTTTTGTCCAACTATATTTGGGAGTCCATGATAAAATCCTGACAAACCCCTTCATTGTCAGTGAAATCCATCAGGTGGATGCTGGAGTACCAGAACAGAAAAATGGAATTTTGCCTCTATTATGCATCTGTTCTTAACAAGTGGCACAACATTTTCCAGATATAGCTCCTATGACTTTACAAATTTTAATATACTGTGAAAGTTTACAAACAGGTCACTGCTTTTAATAGACCACTTTTGATCCAGAATATTTTTAAGGACTATTTTCATGACACTCATGTTCTAGAGAAATGCTTTTTATTTTCTTCTAGTTGACCACTTTTCTATATTTTGGGTAATTGTATTTTAATCACAGTCCTTGTTGCTTGCTTTTTAAAGTAGAGTTTTCCATTATTTTAGTCATAATTAGATCAAGAACAAATATGGATGTAGAAGAGTTAACAGTCACAGTCATAACGCGTTAACTAAATATGATAACTCACTAAGTGGGTGTGTTCACTCTGCTATAATCTGTAGTGTTACATCACTTTCTTTCTTACAAAAAAATTTAAATGAACATAATCTTTATATACTAGTTATTCTACAGGGTGGCCCATTTATATGGATACACCTTAATAAAATGGGAATGGTTGGTGATATTAACTTCCTGTTTGTGGCACATTAGTATATGTGAGGGGGGAAACTTTTCAAGATGGGTGGTGACCATGGTGGCCATTTTGAATCCAACTTTTGTTTTTTCAATAGGAAGAGGGTCATGTGACACATCAAACTTATTGGGAATTTCACAAGAAAAACAATGGTGTGCTTGGTTTTAACGTAACTTTATTCTTCCATGAGTTATTTACAAGTTTCTGACCACTTATAAAATGTGTTCAATGTGCTGCCCATTGTGTTGGATTGTCAATACAACCCTCTTCTCCCACTCTTCACACACTGATAGCAACACCGCAGGAGAAATGCTAGCACAGGCTTCCAGTATCCGTAGTTTCAGGTGCTGCACATCTTGTATCTTCACAGATAGTGAAGATACAAAGATAGTGGGGCCATTCTTCATCAATGGAAACCTCAAGGCCACTGGATATGCAAAATTGCTACATAATGATGTGTTTCCCTCTTTATGCACTGAAGTTGGCACGTTCCCTGAGTTTTTCCAGCAAGATGGTGCACCACCACATTATGGGTGTCAGGTCCGAGCATTCCTAGATGAACAGTTTCCTGGAAAGTGGATTGGTCATCGTGGGCCAGTTGAAAGTGGATTGATCTGACCCCCTTAGACTTTTATCTTTGGGGTCATCTGAAGGCAATTGTCTATGCTGTGAAGATACAAGATGTGCAGCACCTGAAACTACGGATATTGGAAGCCTATGCTAGCATTTCTCCTGCGGTGTTGCTATCAGTGTGTGAAGAGTGGGAGAAGAGGGTTGCATTGACAATCCAACACAATGGGCAGCACATTGAACACATTTTATAAGTGGTCATAAACTTGTAAATAACTCATGAAAGAACAAAGTTACGTTAAAACCAAGCACACCATTGTTTTTATTGTGAAATTCCCAATAAGTTTGATGTGTCACATGACCCTCTTCCTATTGAAAAAACAAAAGTTGGATTCAAAATGGCCGACTTCAAAATGGCCGCCATGGTCACCACCCATCTTGAAAAGTTTCCCCCCTCACATATACTAATGTGCCACAAACAGGAAGTTAATATCACCAACCATTCCCATTTTATTAAGGTGTATCCATATAAATGGCCCACCCTGTAGTTATGTTATTAAACAGTCTCTATATGAGCCTCCTCTGCCAGGTTAAGTTGAAATGCTAAAAAAGGTTTTATGCTTTTTGTAATGTTTAGAAAAACAATATTAACTTGGAAAATGGTAGAATGGACAATAGTCTGGAATCTGATTTTAAATATACAGTAACTTTAATGACAAATCACCCAGAAAGTAAGTTTGGGTGTTAAAGGCAATATCGTAGAAAAAAAAGAGCTTTAAAATTATTTGAAGGTACGCAATAATTATTGAAAATATTAAATTAACTACACTCTCTGGGATTAAACAAACTATATACTGCTTAAATATCAAATTATCTATAAAAAAAATCAACATTTTCTGAAATCTACTCAATATAGAAGAATTCTCAGGGTCTTTTGAATATATTTATAAAATGTTTGAAATGCATATGTTTTGTGCTCTAAACAAAACTAATACAAAATATTTACAATCGCTACATAAAAAACTATAAAAGATAAAAAGGTATTACAATTAACAAGTAATACAAGTAATAGTTTTCACCTTGATAGTTCAAAAAGTATATTCATATATCCAGTAAAGACTCATAGTACTGCTAAAAAAAACAACAATGAATTGTGTAAACCATGACAATATAAAATAAAAAATTTTTTTCCTGTCTGCTCACTAGAAATCACAAATCCATAACCATTTCTAGTTATACTAGTAGGAAACTAGGAATGATAGAAAAATTATGATTTACATATTTATAACAGAAGTTATAAAGAAGTTCGATTTTTTACAACCTTTCCTCATAGTTCTGATGCCAACATATCTTGTTTGCTTTAGAAATAGCAGATTGTTACAAGACAAATTCATAGTTAAATTTAGTACCCATGGTTATAACTAGAGATGTGCGAATTTCTCAAAAATACTATTCGGCCGATTCGCCAAATTTTCTGAAAAGATTTGATTTGATCAGAATTTATTCACAGCGAATCGCGTTAAAAACAGCTATTTCCTGGCTTCAGAGAGCCTGTATAGTGGTGTAGAACACTGTGCCTTGCAGTAACACGCATAGGGAGTCTGCTATGGTAGTGAAACAATACTGTGAGTCAGTATGACACACACATGACAGGCGTCGCTCTAAGAATCACTGCACACTTCACTTATTTGGGCAGTTAAAGAGGACCTTTCACTAGTGTACAAACTAAAAACTAACTATATCTGTGGGCAGAGCGGCACCCAGGGGTCCCCCTGCACTTACTAATATGTCCGGGCGCCGCTCCGTTCGCCCGGTATAGGCTCCGGTGTCTGCAGCTCCGTCTGTTGTACTGGACTGATTTTTTGTATGAGGCTTGTCCCTTGCTGCAGCGCTGGCCAATCGCAGTGCACAGCTCATAGCCAGGCTGTGCTGACACCCTGGTATACCCACTGTACACCAACGCTTTTTCATGGGAGGCGAGCGGGGGATCGCGATCCCGCCTGCCGCACCGCCCGCCTCCCGCACCGCCCTCACCGCCCGCAACACCCCCCTGCACCTCCCACCGGGATAAAATCATTCAGGGGTGCAGGGGGTGTGTATTTTAGAAATACTAAAGTTTCTGATCGCCGCGGTTAGGGACCGCGGGGATCAGAAACTGCATAAAACGCAACAAACCGCAGGTCTGAATTGACCTGCGGTTTGTTGCGATCGCCGACATGGGGGGGTCACGGGACCCCCCCGCGCATTTAGCCGAGGTGTCTGCTCAATGATTTGAGCAGGCACCTTGTTCCAATCACAGCCGGCCGGGCGGCAGTGATCGGAACAACACATGACGTACCGGTACGTCATGTGTCCTTAAGGACTCGGGAAACATGCCGTACCGATACGTCATGTGTCCTTAAGGGGTTAAAAGTCACCAACCTGCCAGCGATGATCATTGGCTGGCAGGCTGGTGACGAACTTCTCCTGCGCCTTTTCCCAGCCCGCATTGCTCATGTGCGGGCCGGCTATGCTCGAAATCTCGCGTCTCGCGAAGGGGCACGCCGATGCGTCTAGGAGGAATAACCCGGCCGCCCGTAGGACGCAATCCTGCGTTAGCCGGTCGGGAGGTGGTTAAGCAGACTGTGATTGTCTATTGTTGTGACTTAAATTAAGATCAGATGATATTTTATGACCAATTTGTGCAGAAATCCATATCATTCCAAAGGTTTCACATACTTTTTCTTGCAGCTGTACAATATTTTACAGGGTCTGCTCACCTGAAGGCCCTCGCATATAATGTTTTAGAGGGTCAGATCATCTGCAGGCCCTCACCTACAACCTTTTAGAGGGTCAGCTCACCAGCAGGCCCTCGCATATAATGTTTTATAGGGTGAGCTCACCTGCAGGCCCTCACGTACAACCTTTTAGAGGGTCAGCTCACCAGCAGGCTCTTGCATATAATGTTTTACAGGGTCAGCACACCAGCAGGCCTTCACCTACAATCTTTTAGAGGGTCAGCTTACTTGAAGGCCCTCGCATATAGTGTTTTAGAGGGTCAGATCACCTGCAGGCCTTCACCTACAACCTTTTAGAGGGTCAGCTCACCAGCAGGCCCGCACCTAAAATCTTTTACAGGGTCAGCTCAATATCAGAAATAAAATAAAAAATTTTGAGGTATGGGAATTTTAAAACATAACTTTTACTAGTGATTATTAAAATATATCAACACCATAGAGACATACAACAAATACTGTATAGAACACTTGTGTGCAAAAAGCCACACTTTGGCTACAACTTACTTAAAATACATCACCAGGCAGGTTTGGACCATAGGATACAACACAGGAGAGGAAAAAATTGAACAATCTCACCGATCCAGATGTGATGGATGGTTATTTCGGATGTGGATCATTCGAATGCCCCTAGGTTGCCATCAGTGCCAGCTCAGGTGCGTGGTCCATGTATCGCCAAGTGGAAGATAGGAGTTCTCCAATATGTCACATATGCGAAGCAGGGTAGCTCTTGAACGTCTATGCAGAGGTGGCAGCAGGAACAGCTATCCCTAAATTACCATGTAAGGGGAAGGGAGCTGAAAGACCCTGCCTACCTATGCAGAGCACCCACCGCAAAAGGAGCCATCCTGCCCGGTTGCCTGTTCCTAGGCCTGGGCAGAATCCCTAGTGCACCCTAGAAAGACGTTCCCGATGTGCCACGTTTTGTTGCAGTAACTCAGCAGGGGATACGCAGTCTAGGTTAAATAAGCTGAGTACACTAATTGCCGAGTACACAATTGTCTAGGTTAAGTAAGCTGAGTACACTAATTGCTGGATACACAATAGCTAGTTGCTGAGTACACAAATAGCTGAATACACAATTAATAATTACATGAATTGCTAAACTCTGAATATTCTAAATATCAGAAGTGGGTAACTCCAACTGTGAGTCAAGAGAAAGGGATTACAACCAATGTAAGAAGATGTCCCATACTAAAGATGCAAGTGGTCGGGAAGAATCCCTAAGGTGCCCTATAGTGATAAGGGACTTAAAGGTAATTACCAACTACAGTAGCCTAACTACCAGTTGGCAGGGGCTGCATGACTCCACGTCCATTCTGATGCTCTGTGTCTCGGTAAAGGCGCCGCTTTGTGCCCTTATTTGCAAAATCCGTATGACAAGTCAGGTGACTCGATCATGTGATGCCGAGACTGCGGCCACAGGCTTGCCAGCGTGTTACGTCATGCGCCCCGTGGAACTCAGGCAGCGATCACATGATGCGTAAGTAAAGCAGTGGGGACAGCGGCAGCGCCGCCCCGCAGTCAGATATGCCAGATCGGAGGAATGGACATTCCGGCTAAGTGGGCACGGCATCGATAACTGATGCCTGTTAGTATACAACAGTGCTTCTCAAATAGTGGGGCGCCAGGCTCCGTAAAGGGGGGCTCGTTCAGGGCCGGCCTTTGGGGTGTGCGGGCTGTGCGGCCGCACAGGGCGCCATAGCAACAGGGGCGCCGGGCGGCCGACAGCTCGCAGTGTAATATGCGGCAGGGAGATGAGCGCTTCCATTGTGGAAGCGCTCATCTCCCGTCTCATCAGAGGCCAGTGCAGGCGCTGGACGCGATGTACAGAGCGGGGGCCGGGGGAGGGACTGGGAGGAGTAGCTGGGGGCCGGCAATAGCGGTGGGGCGGTGCGGTCACTGTACTATAGCCCCGCCCCACCGCTCCCTCCGGTATACTAATATAAAATGTATTATTGAATTAAAAATTATTAAACATGCCCCCCTCACTCCTAATAGTACCGTATATCCGAATTTTTTCTGTATAATGCCAGCAGGCAGGCCGGGCGGCCGGCACGTCCCTCAGTGATGTCACGTGCCTGCGCCGCCTGCTTTATGAATGAAGCAGGCGGCGCAGACAAGTGACGTCACTGAGGGACTCGCCGGCCGCCCGGCCCGCCTGCCGGCATTATACACAAGAAATTCGGATATACGGTACTATTAGGAGTGAGGGGGGCATGTTTAATAATTTTAAACGGTGGCGGCGGGCACACGGAATCTGTGGATGGCACAGTTAAGGGGTGGGGGTCTGTGGATGTCACTGTTATGGGCTGGGGGGGCACTGTGGATGGCACATATATAACAGTGCCAGCCACAGATCCCCATGTAACAGTGCCAGCCACAGGTCCCCCCCATAAGTGTCCGTCATCCACAGATCCCACCATAAGTGTCCGTCATCCACAGATCCCCCCATAAGTGTCCGTCATCCACAGATCCCCCCATAAGTGTCCGTCATCCACAGATCCCCCCATAAGTGTGTGTCCGATCCACATTTCTTTCTTTTTTTATTCTCTTATACGTTAATAAGGATACAGTGTTATGCAGAGGTGTACTTATAACAATTTTATAGACAAATGATACTATTTACAGTCGCGCGGGGGGGCGCAAAATGTTTTCTTCTTCCTAGGGGGGCATGACAAAAAATAATTGAAAAGCACTGGTATACAACAATAATTCAAGGAAAGGGCATTTTATGCAAGATCCCCCCAAGTGTGATCAACCGCACATAAAGGCCAAGGGAGCCCCAATGGGTAAAGACATATTCACATGACAGCAATGCAGAAATAAAAATGCAGAAATATATTCCTGTAGCAAGAATACGACTATTTCTATAATGGTATAAGAGCAATGAAATTGAGATACTGGAACTAATGGTACACTATACATTCAAAAATGCATTTAGAGGAAACTGCTGTAATTAAGTTGTTCATTCCGACCAAGCGGGGCCATAGTCTTCAGATAGTAAATCCATCGGCCCTCTTTTTGGAGAATTAGGTGGTCCCAGTTTCCAACTCTATGGGGGGTATGACCTTGTCAATACTCTTGAATGATACCCTTGCCCTGCCCTGATAATGGCATATAACATGCTGGGCTACTGGTGTATCCCTTCCATTGGCAATATCATTCAGATGTTCTCCTACTCTTTGCTGAAATTTGCGAATGGTTTTGCCAACGTACCCCATGCCACACTCACAAGTAAGGAGATAAATCACCTCTCTGGTTGGGCTCCACCCACACAGAGCTAATCTCTGGCCCCCAGGTTGTCAATCTGTCAGCCCGTCCATTTAGTAAGATTGAAACCTAGGTTCTTGAGCTGGGTCTCACCTTTGTGCCCACACCGAATTTTGATAGGTTTAACCTGATGAAGGATTTGAACCTATTCATTCGTAAGCTTCGGTGGCACAAACATTTTCGGCATCAGGAGAGAAAAAAGTGTCGAGAACTAGGGATACCAATAGAGATTTTACCAGACGTTTGTCTTTTGTATGCCCTTGAATCAGAAACATATCGTAGTGAAGGAACAGGACCATTCACTAGCCTGAAAGTTAAAAGCAGCAGGATGCCACCCCAGACAGGAGAAGTCTCATGCATTGAAGTTTTTTTAGATCTGGTAACCAAACAGATTGAGGGGATGCGACTCCAACCCTCTGAACCTAATTGTGATCCTGCCATGAAGGCCGCTATTGCTGATTTGGAGAATGACAAGTCAGTGGTGATTAAACCGTCGGATAAGGGCGGCAATACGGTCATCATGGATGTGGATCAATATCGTACAATGTGTGAGTCCCTCCTGAGGGATGGTGATACATATCAGGCACTTAGTCAAGATTTTAGTCAAAAATTTAGGAGTGAACCTAAGGGTATTCTGGATGAGGCCAAACAATCTGAGGTTATCACACAAGATGAAAATGACTTCCTTCTACCGATACATCCACATATGTTGACATTTTATTGTCTCCCGAAACTACACAAGGGTGTCTTGCCTCTTAAGGGCAGACCGATTGTTTCAGGTGTGGACAATTTATGTCAGAATCTGGGTATCTATATTGATCGGATATTGGCCCCTTTTGTGTCTGCCTTTCCTTCCTACACACGGTACACGACTGACTTGTTGAAATGTATTGAGGGGGTACGTGTGGATGAGGGTAGTTGGCTCTGCTCGATTGATGTGGAAGCATTGTATTCCAGTATTCCACATTCTGTGGGGCTCCAAGCAGTGGAGCATTTCCTAAGGTCACGAGGTTGTCAGTACCGCGCCCATTGCCGCTTTGTCCTCCGCATTCTGGAGTTTACCTTAACTCACAACATCTTCTTCTTCAATAACAAATTGTACCACCAGCTCAGGGCACCGCGATGGGGAGTCCATGTGCCCCATCGTACGCTAATCTGTTCCTGGGCTGGTGGGAGAAGTCTTTGGTGTTCACGGAGGATAGGGGGCATCTTAGTGACCAAATAGGGCTATGGGTGCGGTACATCGATGACATTTTTATTATCTGGAACGGGCCTAAACCATCTTTTGAGTCCTTTGTTCAGGGGTTGAATCATAATCAGATTAATCTATGCTTCCCCTATGAATCTGATAGGCAGTCATTACCATTCTTGGATGTTCTGATCACCAGGAATGTGGGAGGGCAACTTGATACCATGGTTTACCGAAAGCCCAGTTCTACCAATTCTCTTCTGAGACGGAAAGTAGCCATCAGAAGATGAATTACCAAGGGACAGTACCTGCACCTTCACAGGAATTGTTCCACTAAACGGGAGTTCATACGTCAGGCCTCGGACCTGAGAGCCAGATTTCAACAGCGGGGCTATCCTGATAAGGTTGTTAGATCTGCCTTTCGGTCAGCCCTGCAAGAGGAAAGGTTGAATTTACTTTCCCCTAAACCAATACAGGAGCAGGATACAGGTCTGATTCGCCTGGTCACCAAATTCAATAGGGCGTCACCACAGATACGGCAGATAGCGACCCAACACTGGGGAATTCTCACTATGGATCCAGATCTGCAACCCGTGGTGGGGGTATATCCACATATTACCTACCTTTGGGGGGAAGAGTTTACATAACAGGTTGATCCATAGTGAATTCATTCCACCAACTCCACTGGGTTGCTCATGGTTAAATCAGCAGACACGGACAAGGGGCTGCTTCAAGTGTAATGTGTGTGTGTCCTGTAGATAATTCAACACAGGCCTGCAGTTTACAAGCCATAACACGGGAAAAACGTACTCCATTCAACATTACATTAATTGTAAAACCAGAGTGGTGATTTATCTCCTTACTTGTGTGTGTGGCATAGAGTACGTTGGCAAAACCACTCACGGATTTCGGCGAAGAGTAGGAGAACATCTGAATGATATTGCCAATGGAAGGGATACACCAGTAGCCCAGCATGTTATATGCCATCATCAGGGCAGGGCAAGGGTATCATTTAAGAGTATTGACAAGGTCATATATCCCGTAGAGGTGGCAAGTGGGACCATCTAATTCTCCAAAAAGAGGGCCGATGGATTTACTATCTGAAGACTATGGCCCCGCTTGGTCTGAATGAACAACTTAATTACAGCTGTTTCCTCTAAACGCATTTTTGAATGTATAGCGTACCATTAGTTCCAGTATCTCTATTTCATTGAGCTTATACCATTATAGAAATAGTCGTATTCTTGCTACAGGAATATATTTCTACATTTTTATTTCTGCATTGTTGTCATGTGCATATGTCTTTACCCATTGGGGCTCCCTTTTCCTTTATGTGCGGTTGATCACACTTGGGGGGATCTTGCATAAAATGCCCTTTTCTTTGAATTATTGTTGTATACTAACAGACATCAGTTATCGATGCCTCGGCCCCTTAGCCGGAATGTCCATTCCTCCGATGGGGCATACCCGACTGCGGGGCGCCACTGCTGCTGTCCCCACTGTTTTACTTCCGCATCATTTGATCGCTGCCTGCGTTCCACGGGGCGCATGACATAACACGTTGGCGTGCCTATGGCTGCGGTCTCGGCATCACATGATCGAGTCACCTGACTCGTCATACGGATTTTGCAAATAAGGGCGTGAAGTGGCGCCTTTACCGAGACACCGAGGGTCAGAATGGACGTGGAGTCATGCGGCCCCTGCCCACTGGTAGTTAGGCTACTGTAGTTTGTAATTACCTTTAAGTCCCTTATCACTTTAAAGCACCTTAGGGATTCTTCCCGACCACTTGCATCTTTAGTACGGTCTCTTGACTCACAGCTGGAGTTATCCACTTCTGATATTTAGAATATTCAGAGTTTAGCAATTCATGTAATCAGTAATGGCTGTTCCTGCTGCCACCTCTGCATAGACATTCAAGAGCTACCCTGCTTCGCATGTGTGACACATTGGAGAACTCCTATCTTCTGCTTGGTGGTACATGGACCACGCACCTGAGCTGGCACTAATGGCAACCTAGGGGTATTCGAACGATCCACATCCGAAATAACCATCCATCACATCTGGACGGGTGAGATTGGTCAATTTTTTCCTCCCCTATGTTGTATTCTATGATCCAAACCTGCCTGGTGACATATTTTTAGTAAGTTGTAACCAAAGTGTTGATTTTTGCACACAAGTGTTCTATATTTGTTGTATGTCTCTATGGTGTTGAGATATTTTTTTTTTAGTCATGTTTTAAAATTCCCATACCTCTAATTTTTGAAGGTCTTTCTGATTTTCCTGCTTATATTGGGAGTATTGTGGGGAGACGACATCAATCTCCTTTGGTCTTACGTTAATGTGCACAGGGTCAGCTCACCAGCAGGCCCGCACTTTTACAGGGTCAGCTCACCTGAAGGCCCTTGCATATAATGTTTTAGAGGGTCAGCTCACCTGCAGGCCATCAACTTTAATACTTTCGATGGTCGGCTCAGCAGCAGTCCCTCAACCATAATTTTTTCAAAGGTCAGCTCAGCAGCAGGCCCTCAACCATAATATTTTTGATGGTCGGCTAAGCAGCAGGCCCTCAACTATAATTTTTTCGATGGTCAACTCAGTAGTAGGCCCTCAACCATAATTTTTAAGATGGTCATAAAAGCAGCAGGTACGCGCCCCTAATGTTTTAGAGAGTCAGCTCAGCAGCAGACCCTCAACCATAATTTTTTCGATGGTCAGATTAGCACCAAGCCCACACCCATAATTTTTTCCATAGTCGGATCAGCAGCAGGGCCTCACCCCTAATATATTAGAGATTCAGCTCACCAGCAGACTCTCAACCATAATGTTTACGATGGTTAGCTTAGCAGCATGCCCTCACCCCTAATGTTTTAGATGGTGAGCTAAGCAGCAGACCCTCACCCCTAATGTTTTTAATGTTCAGATCAGCAGCAGGCGCTCGCCCCTAATGTTTTAGAGAGTCAACAGCAGGCCCTTGCTCCTAATGTTTTTGAGGGTCACCAGCAGGCCATCAATCATAATTTTTCAAGGCTGTGTATGATGCCCTCCTTTATGTGTAATAAAGGGTGTATTGTAGTGCCGGTTCCTTGTAATTTTTGGCAGCCCTTTCACTTAGTGCATAGGCTTTATGAGTATAGGAGTCCCACTACCTGAACAATTGTACCACAATGTGAATGAGGCCCTCCTTTATGTGATATATACAGGTTGTATCGGAGTGCCTCTTCCTTGTAATTTTTGGAAGCACTTGCACTTTATATACAAGTATATATATAGGAAAGAATGTTTCCTAGCAATTTTTCCTCTAAAATAGATTTTATCTTCGGTTTTGTTGCGTATTAATGTCAGTCTGTAAAATTGGCGTACTACTCGTACAACATCATTCCCAGCAGTGACCTGGGAGTCCAAGATGCATCCAGACATCCTCCCCATGCTGTTCCTGAACTATTTCGGTGGTGTTTCCATCAATTTCTGACCTTTTCCTATGAACCAGGCACCCTCCCCTCTTCAGAGCAGGGGGTGCCTGGTTTAATTCTCGGGTTCTCCCATTGACTTCCATTATACTCGGGTGCTCGGTATTGTACCCGAGCATCCCGATGTTTTTGGCCCGAGCCCCCGAGCACCCGAGCACTATGGTGCTTGATCAACACTACTCTGGGAACTAGTGATGTTTTTCCTGACGAAGAGACCAGAAGCTGGTAGTTATGGTTTGAATCTTGATAAACTTTGCGAATCTTCCGGGCTCCAAGCAATCTTGAAGCTTTGTCTTCTCATTGTCTATAGCTACTAGAGGCCTGTCCATGCCAGGCAGGATCCTCCAGAATTATCTGGCTCGATGAGCAGCCGATACCAGACTTGCATCAATCTTGACAGGATTCTTCTCCAGGTGGAGATATACAGTATATATATATATATATATATATATATATATTTTTTTTTATATATATATATATATATTTTTTAATGCTTTCTCCATCGCAACCACGTCGTCGAATAACCAGAAGACTGGCCAATTCTCTCCTGTCTTAGGCAACACTTTATTTTTTTATAAAATTTATTAAATATTTAATATTAAATGGAACCAAAATTTGATAAAAATTATAAGAAACTAAACTTAAATTTGCCAATATAATATCCCAATCTTTTATGGAAATTCCCGGACAATCAATTTGCCAAGCCTTTTGTGCTTGAGAACGTGTATTATTAAATCGTGCAGAGCCGAAGTGGCCTCCTCATGCTGCTGCCACCTCCACACACTGGCACCCCTGAGTAAGCCAGCAGAGCCTGGCGATACGGGTTGGGCTTTCTTCCCTGTCCACCACGCATACTCTCACCATGCTACTTCCATGATAAGTATTATACTTACATCATTCATGTTGATGGATTTCATGCACTTTAACTGAATCTTACTTATTGCTTACCTATGTGGGATTATGCTTATGGTCTTGTGGTAGAGTCAGGGTGGCGTATGATACTTATTTGGTCCACACAGCCATGATTTATTGCATGCAATGATTTTAATTTGTCTCTGTTGTGTCGGTTGTTTTCAATAAATTTGATAAATTTTAGATGTGCGGCTCGTATCTCGGTATTCTTTTTCTCTTTTTTGGCTTATATTGTATGTTTCATACCGTGTGTCGGCACTCTTGCTCTAATTCTGGTGTGCCCCCTGTCTTCCAGGTTTCTTCGCACCTCCACACTTTGTCGTCGTGCCACTCTGTTGCCTCCTCATGCTGCTGCCACCTCCACAATCTCTCCTCATTGTGCCACTCTGTGGCCTCCTCATGCTGCTGCCACCTACACAATTTCTCATTGTTATGCTACTCTGTGGCCTCCTCATGCTGCTGCCACCTCCACAATCTCTTGTTGTCATGCAACTCTGTGGACTCCTGATGCTGCTGCCACCTCCAGACTCTTTTATTGGGCCACTCTGTGGTCTCCTCATGCTGTTTCCACATCAGCACTATATAATAGGTCCACTCTGTGGACTTCTCATGCTGTTCCCACCCTCCCCACTTCATGACTGGTCCACTATTTTGGCTTTCGGTCTGGCTGACATCATCATTTATTTGACCTTTCTCCTGATCTGTCAGAAGGAAGGAAAAATTAGACGCACAATGGATCCTATCTGTGTAGCAGCTGTAAGGCCTGTATGGTCTCAACAGAATTGGCTTCTGATTTGGTAGCTAAAAGTAGGAATATCGTAGGTACAAAACACAGAAGACATGCAAATATTCCATTCACATGTCATCTCTGTTTTAGATCCACTCCTGTTTTTTTTGGTATTGGCAATACTCATGGATTATTGAACAAATGTTGACCTAGTTAATGCGTATGCTCCACAGATGGGATCCATTTTTGTGGTTTATTGTTCTGACGGATCAGAGAAAGGGCAATTAATTAATCAATGACATCAACACAAACTTACTGCTGACACCCTCTCCACTCTGTTAGGCGGCTCTACTTGTATAAGCGTTTAATAGAACAGGTTCTGTAGACAGCTATGTGGAATCAGCTGAAAAGGGTGTAAAATGACTGCACTTCTTCTTGTCGCTAACATCGATCTATAAGGCTAAGTTGATACTACAGTTATTTGGTCAGTTTTGGCCTCGTGACTGCCCAAATAAGTGAAGTATGCAGTGATTCTAAGAGTGTCATACTGACTCACAATATTATATCACTACCATAGCAGGCTCCCTATGCGTGTTACTGAAAGGCACAATGTTCTACAACCCTATAAAGTCTCTCTGCAGCCCCCCAAAATAGCAGTTTTTAACATAATTTGCCGCAAATAAATTTGTATCTAACCAAATTTTTCCCCAAAAATTCGGCGACCCGGTGAATCAAATTTTTAAAAAATTCGCTCATCTCTAGTTATAACTAAATCCTCCTGTGGATTCATAGGTTAACATTTATTAACACTGAACTTCATCTGCCATTAACCCTTTCAGGACAAAGCCATTTTTCACCTAAAGGACAAGGCCATTTTTTGCAAATCTGACATGTGTCTCTTTATGTGGTGATAACTTTAAAACGCTTTTACTTATCTAGGCCCATTCTGAGATTGTTTACTCGTCACATATTGTACTTCATGACAGTGGAAAAATTGAGTCAAAGTATTTCATTTTTTATTTATAAAAAAATACCAAATTTACCAAAGAATTTCAAAAAATTAGCAAATTTGCTAATTTCTATTTCTCTACTTTTATAATAGATAGTAATACCTCCAAAATAATATTATTTTACATTCCCGAAATGTCTACTTGATGTTTGTATCATTTTGTGAATGCCATTTCATTTTTTGGGAACGTTAGAAAGCTTAGAATTTTAGAAGCTCATCTTGAAATTTTTCAGAAAATTTCCAAAACCCACTTTTTAAGGACCAGTTCAGGTCTGAAGCCACATTGTTAGGCAATAATAGAAACCACCACAAAATTACACCATTTTAGAGACTACACCCTCAAGGTATTCAAAACTGATTTTGCAATCTTTTTTAAACTTTTAGGTGTTCCACAAAAATTTATGGAAAATGGAGATTAAATTTCAGAATTTCAATTTGGCAGATTTTCCATTTTAATCAATTTTTCCCAATAACAAATAACAAGCAAGGTTAACAGCCAAACAAAACTCAATATTTATTGCCCTGTTTCTGTAGTTTACAGGAACACCCCATATTTGGGCGTAAACTGCAGGGCGCAGAAGAAAAGGAACGCCATATGGTTTTTGGAAGACAGATTTCACTGGGATAATTTTAAGCTGAAATGTCACATTTGAAGACCCCCTGATACACCCCTAGAGTAGAAACTCCAAAAAAGTGACCTCATTTTAGAAACGACACTCCTGTAGGTATTTAATACTAATTTTACAAAATTTGTCAACCCTTTAGGTGTTCCACAAGAATTAATGGAAAATGGAGATCAAATTTCAAAATTTCATTTTTATGGCAGATTTTCCATTTTAATCCATTTTTGTCCCGTAACAAAGCAAGAGTTAACAGCCACACAAAACTCAATATTTATTTCCCTGATTCTGTAGTTTACAGAAACACCCCATATATGGTCTTAAACTGCTGTATGGGCACATGGCAGGGCACGGAAGGAAAGGAACGCCATATGGTTTTTAGAAGGCAGATTTTGCTGGACTTGTTTTTTGATACCATGTCCCATTTGAAGCCCCCCTGATGCACCCCTAGAGAGTAGACACTCTAAAAAAGTGATCCCATTTTAGAAACTACACCACTCAAGGTATTCCAAACTGATTTTACAAACTTTTTTAACCCTTTAGGTGTTCCACAAGAATTAATTGAAAATGCATATGAAATTTCAGAATTAAAATTTTTTGGGCAGATTTTCTATTTTAATTATTTTCTTCCGCTAACAAAGCAACGATTAACAGCCAAACCAAACTCAATATTTATTGCCCTGATTCTGTAGTTTACAGAAACACCTCATATGTGGTCGTAAACTTCTATATGGCCACACAGCAGGGTGCAGAAAGAAAGAAACGCCATACGGTTTTTGGAAGGCCGATTTTGCTGCACTGGTTTTTTTACACCATGTCCCATTGGAAGCCCCATTGATGCACCCCCTAGAGTAGAAACTCCCAAAAAATTACCCCATTTTGGAAACTACGGGATATGGTGGCAGTTTTGTTGGTACTATTTTAGGGTACATATAATTTTTGGTTGCTCTATATTACACTTTTTGTGAGGCAAGGTAAAAAAAAAAAAAGCCTTTTGGCACCGTTTTTATATTTTGCTATTTGCAACGTTCATCTGACAGGTTGGCTCATGTGCTATTTTTATAGAGCAGGTTGCTACAGACACGACAATACCAAATATGACAACTTTTTTTGGTTCTTTGTTTCAGTTTTACCAAATATTGTCTCCACATTCTAAAAGCCGTATTTTTTATTTTTTTTTGGGTGACTGTGTTATGTAGGGGCTCATTGTCTTCGATATGATATGATGGTTTGATTGGTACTATTTTATGACTTTTTGATCGCTTGGTATTACACTTTTTCGTGTTCACCTGAGTGGTTGGTCATGTGATATTTTTTACAACAGGTTCTTATGGAAGCAGAGATACCTAATATGTCTACTTTTTTTATTTAAGTTTTACACAATAATATAATTTTTTTAACAAAAAAAATATATTCTAGTGTCGCCATATTCTGAGAGCCATAGTTATTTTTTAGTTTTTGGGCGATTGACTTAGGTTGAGGCTCATTTTTTGTGGAATGAGGTGACGGTTAAATTGGTACTATTTTGGGGGCATACACCTTTTTGATCGCCTGGTGTTGCACTTTTAGTGATGTAAGGTGAGAGAAAAAATTGACGGTGTTCACCTAAGGGGTTAAATCATGTGATATTTTTATAGAGCCAGTCGTTACGGATGTGGCAATACCTAATATGCCTACTTTTTTTATTTATTTAAGTTTTACACAATAATATCATTTTTGAAACAAAAATATATAATGTTTTAGTGTCTCTATATTCTGAGAGCCATAGTTTTTTTATGTTTTGGGTGATTTTTTTTAGGCAGGGTATCATTTTGCAGTATGAGATGACAGTTTGATTGGCACTATTGTAGGGTGCATATGACTTTTTGATCGCTTGCTATTAAACTTTTTTGTGATGTAAGGTGACAAAAAATGGCTTTTTTTCCACAGTTTTTTTTACAGTCTTCACCTAAGAGGTTAGGTGATGAGGTATTTTTATAGAGCAGGTTGTTACGCACACGGCGATACCTACTATGTATACTTTTTAAATTACTTAAGTTTTTCTTAGGGTAGGGGCTCATTTTTTTACAGGATGAGGTGACGGTTAGATTGGTATTTTGGTTAGATATGCTTTTTTGATCGCTTGGTGTTGCACTTTTAGTGATGTAAGGTGACAAAAAAAAAAAAAATTTTGCAGTTTTTATTAAACTGAGGGGTTAGGTCATGTGATATTTTTATAGAGCTGGTCGATACGGAAGTGGATTTACCTAATATGTCTACATTCCTTTTTTTTTAAAATAAATTTCTTTGCTTTATTTTGCGAAAAGGACACTTTTTTCACTTGAAACTTTTAATTTTTTTGTGGCACTCCAAGATTGGTAACAACTTTCCAATTTATGTATTGAATTCTGACTAGTTCCCCACTAGTGAGTATTAATTGGTTTAGTGGTCCCATTGCATCACATTCTACAGGGTTGCTGGTCTGGATATGTTTTGCATCCTGTTTTATGTTTGTGATTGTCATTACCTGGTGCAGTGCATCAATTTTATTATTACCAGTAAAATTTATGCTTTATTTCCCTTTCTCCCCTTTGAGGTTTATTTGGTTTGCATTGATTTATTTCTGGGAGCCATACTCGAAAATTTATGCATTCCGAATCTGTTTTCTATTGTATATGCTGGTGCTACATGGTAACAGCTAATCTGCAAGATTCTAGAGTCATGGACAGCACCATGGACACCTTCTTCATCCATAGTACAAAAACCTAGGGCTCCAATCATAAGTAAGCCTGATCACTTATGATCTGCTAAATGCTGTAACCCATTGTATATACACTGTTATTTAGTGGTGTATTCTAAAATATTCTGTTCACTTCTGGGTACCAGTTGAAAGAAAGGATGCCCTGGAGTTGGAAAAGGTACAAAATAGAGCAACTAAACTGATAAGGGGTATGGATTTCCGTAGTTATTATAAAAGATTAAAATAAATAAGTGTATTTAGTCCTGAGAAGAGTAATGAATGATTAATTTATATAAATGTACTAATAGTCCATACAAAAAACATGGTGAAAATCGATTCCATGTCAATTAATTTCAAAAGATAAGGTGTCACTGCCTTTATGTAGAGAAACAAGTTTAGTCCACAATTCCAGATACCCATTTGACACCATCTCAGACAGACTTTCAACCTATTCTCCATTCTCTCATAACCATGTGTGTCACAGAAAGAGCTGGGGCTCAGCAAATATTAAGATGATGAAAAACCAAAATGGTGAAAATGGTGTCTAAATATATACCAGAAGACAGCATAGCAGGACAGAAAAGATGAGGATGGAGGATCACAAGACCATGGCCAAAGGACTTGTCCATAATGCCTTGCAGTCATCATCAGCCAATCAGGAAGGACAATATCGACATATGTTATAAGAACTGCATACAAATCCATTTTTATGAGTGGGAGTGACCCAATAAAATAGATATAAAGCAAAGTGCTAAATCAGATGTATTGCTTTCAGGGTAAAATACAGTTCCTCCATAACATGTTGTGTTACAGAGGCATCATACAGTAATAGTCATCTAGGGGGTAATTTATTAATCTGAAATATAGACATATTTTAGGCGTATTTAAGGGAAAGATTGCAGTGAAATGGTTAGTGGCCTACAATCTGCAACTTCTCACACTCACGCCAGGTCTAAAATTGTGGGCATGGGTGGGAAAGGGGACTGGTCAATAGGCATAGAAAAAGGTCTAAATGTAAGATAGCAAGAAAGTTATCTTAAATTTAGAACTGGCGGAGGATCCTGCTGAAGTTATGATGAGACCTGCATCTCGTCTAGGGCTTTATTAAAACCGGCCTCTAAAACTATGGTCTTAATAAATGTGCTCCATAGTGCCCATGGCTTTTAAGTACAGAACCATTGGGATTTTTGCACATGCAGGCCTTAATCATAAATCAATATTGTCAGAAAATTTAGCTGTCACAGTATATCAACATAACATCCAACTAATTTGTTTTAGCCTTTCTTCCAATCCCAATTCAGGGGTATTATCACGGTTTCTGTGACAATTTTTAATATTTTAACAACAGCAATAGCACAAATTACAAGAGACTTTTGCTGCCTTAAATTCAGGAGCTTTGACAGTACCTTAACTTTGAATAACGTATTTTGTATATGTCAAAAAACATGGCTGCCACAGTGTAACAACTTATAAACAGAAGCAATGACACTGCATATGTTTAATCATACATGCATTTTTGGACACGGCGATGCCCATGATGTTTATATTTTATCATTGTTAATATATTTTTTATTTTTTTATTTTAGGGAAAGGGACATGATTGAATTTTTTTTATATTTTTTATACTTCATAGTATTTTGTATGTTGTTTTTTTTTTGCTTTTTAACATATTGTTATATAAAAAGCAATATGATATACATGACATCTTTAAAACAAGATATAAAAGATTGTATTTGATTCTTCTTACCTTATAAGAGGAGCTTAAAATTACCCCTAGTGGATTGACTTGCTCTTCATTCCCTGGTGTTTGAAAGTTATTCGGAGTAAAGACAATTAAGTCACTTTTAGGTCGGGATGAATTGGAGCTTATTTGATATTGAGTGTGCTGAGAATACATCCAGCTCCCTCCAGTGTTAGAGCAGATCTTGTAATTTTCTTTCAGCTCATTGACCTCATCTCTGTACTTTTGCCATCTTAACACACTGAACACAATTAAAGTAATGAGAAATATAGTTGATATGATGCAGATTGCAACAACCAAGTAAATATTTTCATCAGAAAATGCTTCAAAAGTCACCTTGGTCTCTTGATTATCAAACTTTAATTCTTCTCCAAACTCCACCACAGATATGACAATTTGAGTCTCTGTTGTCATAAATGGTTCTCCGTGATCCTGAGCTATTACCTGCAATCTATACTCATCATTATCTGAATCTGTCAATGACCGTTTTAAAGTAATTTCTCCAGTTTGATGTGCTATGGTAAAAGGAGATTTTCCAGATCCTCCCAGGTCCTTTATTTTATAAAATGTCCAAGCATTGTATCCAGAATCCAGATCTACAGCCTTCACTTTAGTTATCAGGTGTCCAGGTTCTGCTGACCTAGTAGTTTTAACTGTTATTTCAGAATGAAGTGGGGTAAATGTAGGAGCATTATCATTAATATCCTCAATGAATATGTTTAGAGTAAGGTTAGAGCTAAGAGCTTTTAGGCCAGCATCAGTGGCTTTTATGTGACATTGGAAATATGCAATCTGCTCATGGTCAAATGATACTAAAGCAAAAACCTTCCCATTTTCTGGATTAATGGAAATGTAGGATGAAATAGGGATCCCATCAATTATGCGCTCACTAATTGAATACGTAATAAAAGAATTCTGCCCAATATCTGGGTCATAAGCTGATGCTGTATATATATGTGACCCTGGTGGGTTGTTCTCCTTAATGAATATTGTGTCTACTGACTGGATAAATCTTGGAGCATTGTCGTTGACATCACTTATATCAATCTTCAGAGCTTTTGAGATAGACAGGGAAGGAGAACCTTCATCTCTTGCAGAAATTATAACTTCATATTTATTTTTCACTTCTCGGTCCAAATGTTCATTCACAGTCAAAGAAAAATCACCCATGAAAGCTGGATTTATTTTAAATGGTGAAGAATCCGAAATATAGCAGTTTACTTTTCCATTTGAACCTGAATCTTTATCATGAACACTGATGATGGCAACTGTTGTCCCCTGAGGAGAATTTTCAGGAACAGGAACGGATAATGATGTCACTGTCATTTCAGGAGGGTTGTCATTGACATCCACAACAGTCACTAGAACTTTACAATGTCCAACTAGCTGTAAATCTCCATTATCAATAGCTTCAACCTGAATTTCATACATGTTAACAATTTCAAAATCCAATTTCCCTTTTACTCTTATTTCTCCTGTGTATTTGTCTAAGATAAATGTTTCTTTTGCCTCCCCTGACACCATGTTGCTAAATTTATATAGTATCTCTCCATTTCTTCCTTCATCCAGATCAGTTGCATTTAGCTTGAACACTAACGTTCCTTCTACAGCATTTTCATTAACACTGCACTGGTAAAATGGCTGACCAAACATGGGAGCATTATCATTAAAATCTTCCACATTAACAATAATATATGTGGTTCCACTCAGTCTTGGTTTGCCTCCATCATAAGCTGTAAGTGTCAGATTGTGAATAGACTGCTTTTCTCTGTCTAAATTTTTTTTAAGCACAAGCTCTAATGACTTGATTTGATTTATATATTTTTGGAAATCTAATGCAAAATAATCATTTGCACTGAGCTCATAGTTTGTTACAGAATTTATTCCAAGATCTGGATCACCAGCTACCTTTAATGGGAACCGAGATCCTGAAGGTTTCATTTCTGATATGACCAGATTAGTGACTCTTGAGAAGAATACTGGACTATTGTCATTTATATCTTCTATTTCTACATCTACACGATACATCTGCACAGGCTTATCTACAATAACCTGCAGAGGAATAATACAGAAGTGAGTATTTGGACACAATGACTCTCTGTCTATTGTCTCTTTAACAAATAAGATTCCATTCTGCAGATTAACCTGGAAATATTCCTTCTCATCTCTAGAGATAATATGTAACATTCTGGAATTAATCTCACCTAACTCCAGTCCAAGATCCTGAGCAATTCTTCCAACAAAGGTGCCATGCTTGGATTCCTCCGGAATGATATAATGCAGCTGACTCAGGACCATATCCCAAGATATTTGTAGCAAAAAGAAACAAACCAATCTTTTTCTTGCTTGATAATCCTGTCTCTGATAGAGCATTTCTTAAATTTAGAAAAGGTAAAGGTCAAAATCTGTCCAAAAATAAAGGCACATTCACTGAGGGAAGAAAGAGGAAAATGGAAAAAAAAAATCTACTATGGCTGGTATCCCAAGATCAAGGATTTAATTTAATGATGGAGAAATGCATTTCCTGTTACTATTCTGCTATTAGTTGGTGTGGACTGCCATCTAGTGCTCAATTTCTAGGCTGCATTTCAAATTAGTTTTTCTGTCTTAAGTAGTCATATTTTAACTTTTTGATTATTTTAAATTTAAACTGTACCTTTATTAAATTATATACAGTATTTAACAATTTTAGAATCTTTTAATTCCTATACTGAAAACATAATCTGGAATAAGTCAATATATTCATGTCATTTTTTGCATTCTTATCTTGATTAAATTTTATTATAATATGCATTATGTAAATACATTATTTAATGATGTACCAACTTCAATATAGAGGCTCTATATAAATAGAAATGTTGCTTTCCTTGTATTGTTTGGAATAAAAATAGTAGTATATTTATTTGCTATTCTTTTCAGACTAGTTGATCTATAGTTATTTTGGGAAATTATGAAATATTTAAATTACTGACACCAATAATTATGGTTATAATGACAGTATATCTATATACTTTTACAATTTGTAAGATACAAAGAAACCTCAGAACAAGACACAGGGGAATACCACTGCTTATATAGAAAAGATGTTTCAGACATATTTTCCATTTTCTTTTATCATTCATAGATACTTTTTCATTTCCATTGTACTGTACATAACTCTTTCAGTATTTTATAGTCTTCACATAAAGCAGAGCATGCTCCATAGGTTCTGCTTAATTCTTTCCACCTTTATTTGTAAGAAATATGTTCATTTGAGCCTTCCTCACCAGGCTTATGTGAGCTGTTTATTAAGGAATACAGTTTAGTCCTGGGTAACAGTGATTTTTGTCTGGACTTGTGAAAGTGCTATGTAGAGCAACAGTTGAGAAGTTCAAACTAGATAGGAATCAAAATAGGGTTCAAAAACAGGTAACTTAAATAGGATATTATGCTTTTTCTGTGTGGAAAAATATCTGACAAGTAGGCTCATTTACCGTAAAAGTAAGAAAATATGTGTTGCACATGATTCATTAGTCCCAATGATTTTAAAAAACACTAGGAGGCATTGCTTATCAGTGGAAAAATTTAGAGATTACTGTATGAAAGGATTCTTATGTTCAAAGTGTGGAATGTTCTTTACATAAACTACTTTTCAGTGTAAAGTTTAATTTAATTGTTTTCATAATTATTGTATTATTATAATTATAATTATAATTTCTAGTTTTCTCTTATCCCCAATACTTGAATTCTACTTATCAAATGACTACTGTCCCATCCTGTCTTAGGGCAGTCATTTGACACTAACCACACCCCTTATTCTTAACAATGACACTAACTACATTCTTTACATTCTCCAAAGCTAAAATGTAAGATATATTCAACAATACTGAAAATCAAAACTAATCTGCCACAAAGCACAATAATAGGCTAGTAACTTTAAGCAGGTTTGATAAATTGTTGTATTTGGAAAAAGCGATATAACAGCGATATCTGATGGGCATGATCCATTTATATTAGTGACATATCCATATTAAGTTATTAAAAAATTGACCTTGTTTTTATATCTTAAGAAACCGTTTTTACGATTTTTAACTTCCTTAGACTTTTTTAATCCATGAAAAAATCCATTTAAAAATGAAAAACAAATTCTAAGACATTTTTTACCAATGTTATAACAGAGTACTATACAAGATTTTTAATTTTAGCATTCTACAAAAAAAGCCTAAAACACACAATACTTTTGCCAGTAGGATTTAAGACCCTTAAAAGGTTAATAATACTAGGGATGATGATCTGAATTTCAGGATCAATTAGATTTGTCTCAAAGCCAAATTTCTTTGTGACAATTTGTTTCATTTGTGCGCTTTGCGTAATTTGTCACAAAGTGAATTTTTTTATAAAATTTGTCGAAGCAGCCGAATCGAATTTTATACAACTTTGCTCATCTCTAAATAACACCATAAAGCAAAATAAAAAAATAGTTCACTGTTGTCAGATGAAGGTTTAACCAGAACAAACCTAGAACAATAAATATCTTGCCTTTTTAACATTTTAAACTAGTTATAAAATTATTTAAATTAAGTAAAATTAATATTTATTATCATTTGCTATAGGGACACCCAGGCAAAATCTTTAAATATAAAAATCTATATCAAAGCATGCAGGATCCAAATGATGACTCACAGCCAGGCTTCCACTAAAATAACCAGAAACAGAACGACTGTAGCTCCAATCCTAGCGGCTTAACTTCTTAGATGTAATAAACAGTAACAGAGCCTTATAGACAGCAGTATATAGGCAAAAATACATTGCATTATATAAATATATAGAAAAAAACCTACAAATATTTGGTGTCACCATGCCTGAAACAACTTTTCCATAAAACTTATTTATCTTACACTGTAAACATTATAAAAAAGAAGAATAATGGGAAAAAAACTTGTGTATATATATATATATATATATATATATATATATACATATACAGGTAAAACTCGAAAAATTCGAATATTGTGCAAAGTTCATTTATTTCAATAATGTAACTTAAAAGGTGAAACTAATTTATGAGATAGACTCATTACATGCAAAGAGAGATATTCCAAGCCTTTATTTGTTATAATTTGGATGATTAAGGCTTACAGCTTAAGTCACAGTTTTGAGGTACCCTTTGCTCAGGGGATATAGATTAATTAGCTGACAGAGTGTGACACTTTGAGCTTAGAATATTGAGCCTTTTCACAAAATTTTAATTTTAAGCTGCATTAATGCAATTCCTTTTAATTTGCATTACTGAAATAAATGGACTTTTGCACGATATTCTAATTTTTAGAGTGAGTTTCACCTGTATATATATATATATATATATATATAAATATATATATAGTACAGACCAAAAGTTTGGACACACCTTCTCATTCAAAGAGTTTTCTTTATTTTCATGACTATGAAAATTGTAGATTCACGCTGAAGGCATCAAAACTATGAATTAACACATGTGGAATTATATACATAACAAACAAGTGTGAAACAACTGAAAATATGTCATATTCTAGGTTCTTCAAAGTAGCCACCTTTTGCTTTGATTACTGCTTTGCACACTCTTGGCATTCTCTTGATGAGCTTCAAGAGGTAGTCCCCTGAAATGGTTTTCACTTCACAGGTGTGCCCTGTCAGGTTTAATAAGTGGGATTTCTTGCCTTATAAATGGGGTTGGGACCATCAGTTGCGTTGAGGAGAAGTCAGGTGGATACACAGCTGATAGTCCTACTAAATAGACTGTTAGAATTTGTAATATGGCAAGAAAAAAGCAGCTAAGTAAAGAAAAACGAGTGGCCATCATTACTTTAAGAAATGAAGGTCAGTCAGTCAGCCGAAAAATTGGGAAAACTTTGAAAGTAAGGGCTATTTGACCATGAAGGAGAGTGATGTGGTGCTGCGACAGATGACCTGGCCTCCACAGTCACCAGACCTGAACCCAATCGAGATGGTTTGGGGTGAGCTGGACTGCAGAGTGAAGGCAAATGGGCCAACAAGTGCTAAGCATCTCGGGGAACTCCTTCAAGACTGTTGGAAGACCATTTCAGGTGACTACCTCTTGAAGCTCATCAAGAGAATGCCAAGAGTGTGCAAAGCAGTAATCAAAGCAAAAGGTGGCTACTTTGAAGAACCTAGAATATGACATATTTTCAGTTGTTTCACACTTGTTTGTTATGTATATAATTCCACATGTGTTAATTCATAGTTTTGATGCCTTCATAGTCATGAAAATAAAGAAAACTCTTTGAATGAGAAGGTGTGTCCAAACTTTTGGTCTGTACTGTATATATATATATATATATATATACACCCAATTAAAAAAGTAAAACACCTTATTCTGCAAAAAAGCAACTAAAGTTAAATATATGGCGACAAAATGTTATTTTTTTCTTTAAAAATTATTTTATAATTCAGGAAAGAATAAGAAATAAATCATATTGCCCTCATTGTAGCAATCTGTAGAATAAGGTTAAGGTGTCATTTATATCACTCCGTTTATAGCACTAAAAAAATATTCTGGAACAATGACAATCAAAAGCAATCAAAAAGTCATATCTACCAAGAAAAAAATGCTCTCTTAGTTCCATCAATGGAAAAATTGTTATGGTTCTAATAATGTGATGGTACAATAAGCAAATGATTTTCCTAAAAAAAAAGTGCTTATGTGCAAAAGGGTAAAATATATTAAATAGAAGTTTGGTAATGTACTATTGAAGCAATGTGGTAAATGTACATTACCACATATAAGACAATGGTAGAATTAAATAAATGAGCTAATAAGATTTATCGTTGTACCCCAAAATGGTGGCATTGCAAATTACAACTCATATCCAGGAAAAAGTTACTATATCAAACCTCTAAGCCTGAGAACTAGTAAAATGGCTTCTTTTCAATGATAGTTTTATAAAGAGAAATCTCATGATTGACATAGCAATAATATTTTCATGGTCTTAGTTTCTAAATTAGAATTGAAGAACAAATACAAATTGGATAGACAAATGATTAACATTCCACTGAAATGCGTAGCTAGCCTTTTATTTATAGTGTTTTATTTAAGTTTTTAATAAATAACTTTTATAGATAGCAGAGCAGCACGCTTTTGTTTTTATTTTTTTGCTCCTTGTTGAGCGTACATATTCCTATGTTTATTACAGACTCCATCTGGAGGATCCCAGCGAACAAGCACAGCAGCCTGATCTATTCTCTCTACAGGAGAGACAATTTCCTAGTGTCGTGCCTAGATTTGTATAACATTATTCGGTAAGGTATTCTCACCTTGAGTCCTTATCTGGGAACCCTAAGGTATTTCACAAGGGATCACCCCCTATTGTTTTTGATTTATTTTTATCAAAAGGTAACTTCAAAAATAAGAGCCACTGAAGAAGAGGTGTGGCAATTTGATTACAGTAACTACGGATGATAATCTGAAAGAAACAGCGCGCTGTAATCCATAATCTATAAAAGCTTAAAATGATAATCTGAAAGAAACAGCGCGCTGTAATCCATAAAGAGGTGACGTATAGAAACCACGTGGGACGCCACGCGAGACGCCACCAGGTATGTGATCACCATCTGAAAATACGGGATCACTACTCGAAAGTTGTGTTTGAATCTTAACACACTACTGAAAACGACATCTATATCTTACTAGTGGAAAAAGAAACTATCGCTGATTAAGCGTGCAGTCTATCTTGCTGAATAAAAACCACTAGGAAGTGGTGAAGACACGGTAAAGAGACTGCTTATTTCTGTCCATATGTTCGCTCACTTGCTAATACCTAGCTACAAGTGGTTATACATCTTAACAAAGAAAATATAAGAGGTTTTCTATGCTAACATTGGGAACAACATCTGAAAGACTTTTTAATAATTTTTCATATTTTTTCCCTTTCATTCCCTGTGGTTTTCTTCAAATAGTCGATGCTTTCAATAATCGATTTTCTTGAGCATCACAATTGATATTGTTATACTACTAGTCTCAAGAGTCGATTACAACATCGATTTATATTCGAAAATTATAGAATTTGTTTTGTTATGTTATGTTTTAAATGCTAATTTTATTGTTATGGTGATATGTTTATATAAACTTTTTTGATGCAACTCCCTATGACTTGAGTGGCCGTTTTCTACATATATTAACTTCAAAAATAAGTTATGATTTCTGCTGTTAAAACCCCCGGTGATTAACTATAATCTAAAGTGAATTCAGAAGAACATTTTCAACCCTTTGAAGTGTCACCTCACCACCAAGGGGAAACTTTAAAGTTTAACCAATTGTCCAATAAAACTATCTGAATGTATGGACACAGGTATGGTGGGTTAGCTATAAGTTTTCTAACCACACAACTGCTTTAAAAATATATCAAACACAATACCCCTACTCAAACAAGTGCATTGATGTGCTGCCTAAGAAAAAGACAGCTTGCGTATAGTATGCTTAGAGATATGGCATGTGCTCCCAGGGATACATTTGCCATGGATTGAGAACTGAGGATCTATAGAATTATAAATAATAACAGCCTATGTTTTTAACCCATAGAATACCAGTGCCATACATTTATGGAGCTGCGGAACATGATTTAAGTCCCAGTACCATATATGCACGGCGCTCTGATTGGGTGGGTCAAACAGCAGCAGAGTCATGGCTATTTCTGACAGCCAAGCCCCTTCTGTATACACCAGCATCGATGAATACACTGATCCCAGCATATTTACCTCTTTTATTCCACAGTCAACGCTGACTATACCATGCATGAGGTTTAAGGAAAGTATAGGCACCCTCCCTGATCCCATTAGGTCTCTATGCTAATGTGACAGGGACCCAAAAGCTGGAACAGCAGCCTGATGCCTTACACAACTTGTCTCCTATGGGAGTCTATGAGATCGATTCCCCAGTGTAATGCACTGACAGGCAATGCATTACAATATGCATTATATTGTAATGTATTGTATAGGGGATCATACCCTCAAAAGTTGATTCCCACAGTGGGACAAAAAAAAAATTAAAAAGTGTTTTTCATTAAAAAAAAGTTTCAAGTAAAAAAGAAAATCCTTCATTCCTATAATAAAGACATAGAGTATAAAGTTGTTAAAAAATAAGAAAAACAGACATATTAGGTATTTCTGCCTCCTTAATAACTAGCTCTATAAAAAATACCACATGATCAACCACATCAGGTGAAGACTATAAAAAAAACTTTACAAATAACAGTAGAACTAGACAACTTATTCACCCCAATTTGAGAATCAAGGCCTAATAGAATTGCTTATCTATTAAACAAGGTGGACACTATTCAATTAGATATCTCTATGCCCTTTAGGCCCCTTTCACACGGGCGTTGCGGGAAAATGTGCGGGTGCGTTGCGGAACACCCGCGATTTTTCCGCGCGAGTGCAAAACATTGTAATGCGTTTTGCACTCGCGTGAGAAAAATCGCGCGTGTTTGGTACCCAAACCCGAACTTCTTCACAGAAGTTCGGGCTTGGGATCGGTGTTCTGTAAATAGTATTATTTTCCCTTATAACATGGTTATAAGGGAAAATAATAGCATTCTGAATACAGACTGCATAGTAAAACAGGGCTGGAGGGGTTAAAAAAAAATAAAAAATCATTTAACTCACCTTAATCCACTTGCTCGCGATGCCCGGCATCTCCGTCTGACTCTTTTACTGTATAGGACCTGTGGAGAGCATTAACTATAGTTTAAGGACCTGGATGACGTCACTCTGGTCATCACATGGTACGTCACATGATCTTTTACCATGGTGAATCACCATGGTAAAAGATCAAGTGACGTACCATGTGATGACCGGAGTGACGTCATCCCAGGTCCTTAAACTATAGTTAATGCTCTCCACAGGTCCTTTACAGTAAAAGAGTCAGACGGAGATGCCGGCTACGCGAGCAAGTGGATTAAGGTGAGTTAAATGACTTTTTATTTTTTTTTTTAACCCCTCCAGCCCTGTTTTACTATGCAGTCTGTATTCAGAATGCTATTATTTTCCCTTATAACCATGTTATAAGGGAAAATAATAAGGTTCGGGTCTCCATCCCAATCGTCTCCTAGCAACCGTGCGTGAAAATCGCACCGCATCCGCACTTGCTTGCGGATGCTTGCGATTTTCACCAACCTCATTCATTTCTATGGGGCCTGCGTTACGTGAAAAACGCACAAAGAGGAGCATGCTGCGATTTTCACGCAACGCAAAAGTGATGCGTGAAAATCACCGCTCGTGCGCACAGCCCCATAGAAATGAATGGGTCAGTATTCAGTGCGGGTGCAATGCGTTCACCTCCCGCATCGCATCCGCGCGGAATACTCGCTCGTGTGAAAGGGGCCTTACAGGGATAGATGCAAATTGCTTCAGATTACAGTCCCTGCACTGTTTTTGCAGTCTCCCTATGCTCTCCCTACAAAAAAAATGTATCTCTATGATCTCCCTATACTGTCTCTGCACTGTCCCTATCAAATAATTGACATTTAAAAGCTTTTAGGAAGAGGGTTTATCAAGTCTGTTCCTAAGCTTAGCTCACAGTGAAATGGCAGAGACCATATGGGATGAGGCTTTTAAAGGGCTGTGGAATCACAGGGGCTGGCTAGCTTCTGATTGGCTGTCTGAATGGCATTATGGGTGATCTCGCATTCCCAGGCTTCTTACTTTCACTTTGTAACACATGTAGATGCATTTTAGAAAAAAAAAAATAGTTACGCGGATTCGTTACAAATTGAATTTTGAATGCTTTACTTCACTCACACTTCTAATGTCTTAAAATAACAAAATATAATTTTTAAAATGATGCAAACATAAAGCACACATATGGTAAATTTAAAGTAATAAATATTTGTGAGGTATTGCTATCTGCCTTAAAATCTGAGAAATAAACATTTTGAAAATTGAGAATTTTCTAAAAACTTTGGATTTTTTTTATAAATAAAGATAATGTATTAACTCAAATGTATCACTAACATGAAATACAATGTATATTAATAAAACTTCGTGGCACTCTGCCGTCTGCTTGCTGCTGGAAGTCAGGTTCCCACCCCGTCTTAAAGTAACGATAAATACTCCAGCATTTATGATGCAAAAGAATAGGTATTTATTGGATAGTGCAGCTGTATGATACATGTGACGTTTCGGCCACACTCTGGCCAAAAAAATGCTGGAGTATTTATCGTTACTATAATGAAATACAATGCGTCAGGAGAAAACAATTTCAGAATGGCTTAGATAAGTTAAAGCATTCAAGAGTTATTACCGCATAAAATAACATCAGATTAACAAAAATTGGACTAGGATTTAAGGTGAAAAAAATTATTCACTGTATTATTCATTGCAGTTCATCATGAATAAGGCTATAAATTATTAATAATAAATTGTCATATCTATCTGTCATATAAAGTTTCAGCATCTTGTTCTAATAAAATACTTCTAATTATTTCAGATTTATCTGGTAAGATAAATGTAGTTGCATTATCTGTTAGATTGTTGATTTTCATTGCCAGTTGTCTGAGAACCATTCGGGGTAAAGATAATTAGTCATTCTTGACTGGCATTGGGTTGGAACATACTCTATATTGAGTTTGCTGAGAATACTATAAATTCGGCTAGCGCTAATGTTAGAGCACATCTTGTAATTTTCTTTCAGTTTATTAATCTCTATATTATTGCCATCTTAAAACAGTAAATGTGATTATAGTAAAGAGAAATATGCTTGATATAATGCATATAGCCAGTACCAGATACACTTTTATCTAATTAAAAAAAATTGTCTTTTTTTAATTCATTATTTTTAAAAGGCATCTCTTCTCCTGCTTCAAAAATGAACATGGTAAATCACTGTTAATGCAGACATTACTGGCTCTATGGTCTTGAGCAAATATTTTTAATTTATAGTTTTTATTAGTGTTGAGCGCGAATATTCAAATAGCGAATTTTTTTAGCGAATATCGGCACTTCGCTAATTCGCAAATATTTTGAATATAGTGCTAAAAATGCGATATTTTGAATATTCTTTTTTTTTTGTTATATTTATTTCTTTCCACTTCCCTAAAGTTGTTCTTACCTGTCCTTAAGATTCCAGACTGCTCCAGTCAGTGCCCGTCGCCGCTTCTGCCGACTTCCGTGCTCATGGAGCGTCCCCATCAACATGGGAATGTCTCCATACTAGAAT
>NC_053389.1:318496460-318547412 GCF_905171765.1 Bufo bufo
TATGGACATAACAACATAGAGGCAGAAAGATCACCAGTTTTAAAAGGAGAGGCCACCCCTTTGACTAGATCTTTGCTGACCATGTTACCATTTAATGTCTGCAAGCAGAAATTTCCAAACTTTGAAGATTACACAAGTATCAGTGAAAAGTATATTTCACTATAGGACAAACTAAAGATAGATTCATCTCCATATTTTTAGCTGCTTCTAAGATCAAATTCTCACTTCACTTTCTCAGCCTCCAACCTGTTTTCTCTCCTTCCACAATACCTTCATTCATTGCTGTCTGAAATGACGACTGGAAGGAAGTTGAGCTGCATGTCACATCTATCATCCTGACATCACTAGATTAACTACACAATGACAGGCAGTATGAGTAGAGCAGTACTAAAAATATCCCCCATCTCTGCCTCTGTTTGCCCTATTTCATTCCTGTGTCAATGATGATTCTCCTAACTGCAGAAAGGGGGACAGCTTACCAATGTATTCCCTGTACCAGCCAGGGATAGTTTTAGGCAGTGTCAAACTAAGCAACTGCCCAAGACTCCTGTTTCCTAGGGTTATCTTGACTCCCAGTCAGTGCAAGTAGTCAGACACAATCTTCATCTACAATCTTAAAGAGGACTTGTCACCTCTTCTTACATGTCTGTTGTTATGGCAGTGGTTTTCACCCTTTAACCCTTATACAGGGATCTGGATTTCACTGCAGGGGAGCCACCAGGCTGCTGCCTCCTGGAATGGTCTCTATAAGATTGACAACTGACCCACGGGGGGTCAGAGAGACAGGCAGACAACGGAACAGACACCTTTGTGGGACACTAGCACACTATGAACCTATTGTTTCGGCACCATCCCAAAGGGGAAGGTGCCTAAAGTACTCCAGGGTTGCCAGGCATTGGCTGATGAAGATGATGATGCGCCCACTGGACCTTAACAGCCGGAGGGAGTACGTGCATGCAGTGGAGGAGAGGCCTTGCCAGCAAGTAGGCTGCAGCCTGCATAAATGGAGAGAGCAAGCCACAGGTAAAACAGCAGGCACCCAGTAGCTTTGCGGCTCGCTTCGCTACGGAGCAGGCGCGATCTTTAAAGACCCAATATCCAACATACATGTACAACAGATGTTGGGAAGGGGTTAAAGGGATTGTCCTGTTTAAAAAATTCATAAAGGGGATGTTTATAAAGGGGTTGTCTGACCTAAGAACTGACAACCCAAATGTGCCTAACCTGTGCCCCATTGGAAAAAAAACACTCGCTGTCTTAGGCCTGTTACTGCTGTGGCTAATCACTGGCCTCAGTAGTCACTGCTAGTGACCTGCCATCAAAGGACATCTGACTGCTGAGGCCTTTAGTAGAGAAGTTTTACTTTCTTGCCAGGTGTGATCAAAGTTATTGATAGTGGACCATAATTGGTGACCATACACTGTACCAGTTCATGGTCAGACAACAGAACACACAGCTTTGCAGAATACTAGCTTGCTAGGAACCTACTGTTCAAGCACCCTCCCACAGGGAGGCTGCAGCGGTCATAGGACCAAGCCACTTGGGGTCCAGTGGGGACCAAAAGCGACTAGGAACGGGGCATGGCTGGACCGCTGAGAGGTGAGTGTTTTTTTTTAAACAGGGCACAAGTTAGGAGGAAAGAAAGAAGTGTTTATCAGCAAACCACGATATGCTCTTTATTGTGTTTGCTATGGTTATTACTTATGTATGAGACTCCAGAGTTATGATGATATAATATAAAGAGTATTTGAAGGCTGGATTACTGTGTAAATCAGGTTAAGCAGCGAGGCTTGGCCTGTCACAGCTAGACTGGTAAAATCAATACATTACTCAAGTACCTACAAGTGATTATAAGGCATGCCAAGATGGATTTAATGGGATTGTGGCTCTTGTAAAGGCAGAACTGTTACTCCAGGCTGTGTCCTGTGCAGAATACACTTCTGCTATACAGGATCATGTATTGATCCAAATCAATGTCCTAGAATATGAGAAGCTTCCAAGAAATATTACAATGATTGACTTCTCAATGATTTATGAGGAATCACTTACCGAGATGTATAATGCATCAAAATATACTGGATGTTAGAAAAACTGGGCGTCTGGAGGAAGAATTCCTGGCACTGAACAGAAAGCAGAATAGGAAACAGCGAGCAGGTAAGTATCTCCTGGCAAAAGGCCAATAATTAGAAACCACATGTATTGGGCAAGAAGGCTCCTTAAAGCAAAGTATGGAAAAAAGCAAAAGGCGCACAATAGGGTAAGTACATTCAGGTGATGATAAGAAACATCCCCCAGATTGGAGACTCACCTTTTGGGGTTGTGCTAGGATAGGCACAACCCTATTGAAGCCTTTGTATCAAATAGTAGGAGGTCTGAAGTCGATATGTCTGCAGCCGCTCTCACTGACACCTTCGGAAGGAAAAGCCCAACTTCCCAGGAGGAGAAGAAGTGCAATTTGGAGTTGAGTAATGGCACAAAATACAGGTCTTCAGGCTCCAAAATAAAGTGCAGAACTCATTTTTGCATTAAAAGAGCATAAAAGACCATAAAACAACATAATTCAGGGAACAAAACCTCCCCTTCATATGTAAATTTCAATTTCTTCCCTGAAACTTGTTGTTTTATAGTTTTATATTCTTTTATGCTCTTTTAATGCAATAAAGAGTTCTGCACTTTATTTCGCATCTTGTATTTTGCGCCAAGTTATACACCTCCAAACTGCAAATAATTAGAAATGCTGTGATAATGTCAAAGGTTAAACCATTTTAAAAACTGTAACTTTGTAATGGTAATTATTACCATAGTGGCACCTATAAATATTAGTGCCACGCACTGTGCCCTTGAAAATATATGTGCTTGATCTTTAACATAGCCAAGACGGATCCGTCTTCAACACCATTGAAAGTCAATGAAGGACGGATCCGTTTTCTATTGTGCCAGATTGTGTCATAGAAAACGGATCCGTCCCCATTGACTTACATTGTGTGTCAGGACGGATCCGTTTGGCTCAGTTTCAGTCAGACGGACACCAAAGCGGAATGAAGACGGATCGGAGGCAAACTGATGCATTCTGAGCAGATCCTTTTCCATTCAGAATGCATTAGGGCAAAACTGATCCATTTTGGACAACTTGTGAGATCCCTGAACGGATCTCACAAACGGAAAGCCAAAACGGCAGTGTGCAAGTAGACTAATTAATAGTCCAGAGCAGGTTACTGGTTTGCCAGATGAAATGGCTTAGATGCAGACACAGCAGTGTAAACAATGCAGTTTCCATGGTTACGACCACCCTGCAATCCAGTAGCGGTGGCTGTACTTGCACACTTAAGAAAAAAAGCAACAGTCTATGTGAGCTCCCACAGTTCCGGCCACCATATAGTCCAGAGCTTTTTCCTATAGTTTGCAAGCACGACCACCGCTGCTGGATTGCAGGATGGTCGTAACTATGGAAACAAGCAGTGTATAATGTGATGGAAAAATGAATCTACCCAGCAAAGGAGGCAATATGTACAATCACAATTAGTAAGTGACTTGTATTAACTTTCTCTACATGATAAATGCTACTTGCTGAAGTGACACAACCCCTTTAAGGCAATGCTTCTTCTTGGACCACTTTTGGTAAGTGGGAACCTCTGCATACACCAGACAAGAGCCGCCATTTTAGAGATGCTCAGTGCCAAGAGTCTAGTCATCACTTTTGTTTTCTGATAGAGTCACTGAGATTCTTACACTTGCCAGTTGTTCCTGCTTCCACCACATAATCTTGAGCAATGACTGTTCACTTGTGGCCTAATATCCCACAACTTGACAAGTGCTATTGTCACCAGACAATCAGTTCTATTACTTTCAATTGTCAGTGGTCAAATGCTAGGTTTTCACAAGGCAGCCTCCCCACCCACCCATGGTGGACAAATTAAAGGTAATACCTCCATTAAACCAGCAAATTCATGCAGCCATTGGTGAAGAAGTGGAGATTTATCAAACTGGTGTAAAGGAAAACTGGCCTAGATGTCCATAGCAACCAATCAGCTTCCACCTTTCATTTTCCAAAGGAGCACTGAAAAATGAAAGGTGGATTCTAGTTGGTTGCTAGGGGCAACTAAGCCAGTTTTTCTTTACACCACTTTTAATAAATCTACCCCATTGTCTGTCATGGTTGGTCCGCATCTTTTGAGGCCCCATTGAAGTGATTGGGTCCGCATCCGACCCACAAAAAATGCAGATTTGATGCAGACCAAAGATATGTTCACGTTCATGAGCCCTTAAAAGGGTATTAAATTTTCACTTTTCACAGATGAGATGTGAATAACCACAGTAAGCTCTGACCAGGGTAAGCTGTGCTCCACTGTACCCACATCACCTTATGGATTCCGTTTTTGTTTTCCGTTATAATGGAAAATAACGGAATCCATAAGAAGGAAGTCAAAACGGAAGTCTTTAAGAGGCATTCCGTTTTAATCCTTCATAATACAAGTCTATGGGCAGCATAACGGATCAGTCCTGGTTTCCATTATGCAGGAGTCCAGTCCTGCATCACGGAAACCAGGACAGATGCATTATGCTGCCCATAGACTTGTATTATGACATAAGTCAAAACGGAAGCCTTTAAAAGGCGTTCCGCTTTGCTTTCCGTCATAATAGAAGTCAATTGGCAATCATAACAGATCTGTCTGGTTTCTGTTATGCAGAACGGACTGTCGACAGGACTTTGTTTTCTGTCTTGCATAACGGAAACCAGACGCATCCGTTATGATTGCCCATAGACTTCTATTATGACGGATCAAAACGGAATGCCTCTTAAAGACTTCCATTTTGACTTTGTCTTATGGATTCTGTTATTTTCCATTATAACCATGTTGTAACAGAAAACAAAAACGGAATTCATAACGGTGATTAGAATCTGCACTTAGTTGCCCATAGCAACCAATCAGATTGATCCTTTCATTTTCCAAAGGAGCTCTGAAAAACGAAAGGTGGAATCTGATTGGTTGCTATGGGCAACTAAGCCTGTTTTCCTTTGCACCAGTTTTTATAAATCTCTCCCCAATGAGTTACTGGAAACAGCATAGTTTACTGTGCTATGCTATTAGGAGTTAGGGCTCATTCAGGCGACCACAGTCTGCACAACAAGGAAACTAGCCCATGTTCGTTTTGCAATTTGCGGACTACACATGGCCAGCACTACGATAGAAATGCCCATGGCCTAGAATAGGACATGCTCTATCTTTTTTGCGGGGCTACGGAACTGAACTACGGATGCGGACAGCATACGGTGTGCTGTCCGCATCTTTTGCAGCCCCATTGAAATGCGGAACGGATGTGGACCCATTCATATGGTCATCTGAATGAGCCGTTATTGAAACAGCAAAGTGCAGCCAGTTTGGATGTTTCCGGAACTTCGCCTACCCTCGGCTGGAGCTTACTGTGGTTATAAAAGACCATGATGGGAATACCCCTTTAATGTTATGGCTGAATAGTGTATATTATTATGTTGTATATTATTCCCCACGTCTTACAATAGAACAAATATTATGATCCCCCTAATCCTACCAGCTCATCCCTCCAAAATTCCCGCTTTTCTATGATATTTTATATCTTCTGGGTAAGTCAACAGTTAAAAAACAAAGCACGATGCCTGCAGAAATGTGGATGGGGTGACCTTCCTCTTGGCATCTCAGCACCAGCTGCTTAATACTCCAACCTCTTAGAAATGTCCCCTCTGCCAGTGTACTTATTAATGCTGACAAACTGTGTGGAACTACTAAGCCCAGCAATATATTGTCTCTAGTCCAAGCCTGGCATACAGCACACAGAAGAGACTAATAACACAGAATATTGATAGGTGCTGTCATACAGTAAGACAGAGCTGAAATAACATAAAAATAAATGGTGACAATACTATAAAGTCATATACTCATCGCCTACAGGATTCAAACCCCCGAAGGGATTGGAGCACCGGGAAGGAAGAAACCACTGACTGCGCAATCACAGATCAGGCAGTGTAGAAGTATCATTCACATATATGTGCAGAGATATATGGATCTCTCTGACCTACATATAGATGTGTGGGAAGTAGTGTGCAGACAGTATGCAGGCTTCAGCAGATTGACAAACCATACAGGGTCACCTGCTGTGCTGCCCCCTGCAGGTCATGGTTTACATTTGCCATCAACAGATCCTGAAAACAAAGCTGAGCTCTTCTAACCTTTTGTCTATACCGCTATAAAATAAATACCAGGATTGTTCATTGAATTAACCCTTTCAGCCTCAGAAGTTTTATGTGTTTTCATTTTTGTTTTTCCCTCCCTGCCTTTCCAGGGCCATAACTTTTTTATTTTTCCGTTCACATAGCCATATGAGGGCGTATTTTTTGCAGGACAAGTTGCACTTTTTAATGTCAACATTTAATATTGCATACAATCTAGGGAGATGCTGGAAAGAAATTTCAAATGGGGTGAAATTAGAAAAAAAAAACACAATTCCACAAGAGTTTTGTTTTAACGGCGTACACTATGTGGTAAAACTGACCTGTTAACTTTATTCTTGGGGTCAGTACAATTACGGAGATACTACATATGTATAGTTTTTCTTGCATTTTAATACTGTAAAAACCCCTTTAACTTTTTGTAGTTATGTAAAAGGAGCTGTGTGCGGCTCATTTTTTGAGGGGTGATCTGTACTTTTCATTTATACCATTTTGTGGGCTGTATGACTTTTTGATAATTTTTTGTTAAATTTTTTGTGGGAGGTGAAGTTACCAAAAAATGTCGAATTGTCCATTTTGACTTTTTTTGCTGTATGGGATAGATATTTTTATATTTTAATAGTACGGGCGTTTTTCCATGTGGTGATGCCCATTATGTTTATTTCTATTGTTTATGTATTTTGATTTTGGGGAAACATGACTTATTTAAATTTGCAATTTTTATATATTTCCCACTTTTTTGTAGTTCCCATAGGGAACTATAACAAGCAATCATCAGATTGCTCCTTTCATAGACTTCAACGCAAGCGGGCACCATCTTTAAAGTCCCACTAAGCACCATACATATGGTGCTGATCAGGAAGGGGTTAAAGTATTAGGGTTCTTTTTTTACATGGTGTAAGTAGATAGTTTCCATTAGATATACAGTGATCCCTCAAGATACAATGGCCCCAGGATACAATATTTTCAACATACAATTGTCTTCTGTGACCCATCGTAAGTTGAAAGTAGACTCAACATACAACGTCTCAGACTCAGATCCAACCACTCAAGGCCACTTCTCTGGTAAAATAGCTGGATTAGTTGCTAGTTATCAGCTTTTTCTGGCAGTTATATGTAAGGAATTGTTTTATCTGTCTTAGTTATCTGCTTATCTTTCTTAAATCTTCATTTTCTCTTATCTTAGATGACATTTTGGGGCTTTGGAACCAATTACTCAACTTACAATGGTTTCAACATACAATAATCATCCTGGAATCAATTAATATTGTAACTTGAGGCAGTGGCGTTGCAAGGGGGGTGCGGACCGCACCGGGTGACACCATTGATGGGGGTGACACCAGCAGGGCCGATTTACGAATCGTTTGTATTGCCATCCACAGGAGAGGGAAAGATGTGTCTGGGATTCGAACCCACGACCTTCTGTATCAGAGGCAAAGCACTGCGATGCAGCCTCTTCCTGTGTCCTGTATGTCCATATATGGAGTCAGGCTGTATTTCAGAAAAGCTTCTGCTGGGATTCGAACCCCCGACATTCTGTATCAGAGGCAATGCATTTAACCTCAAGACCATAACAACAGCCTTGCTACTGATTGAAAAATTATAGCTGTACATCTATACACATGACAGCTGCCCTAACACACCCAGCACTGCTATATCTCTATATGAAAGCTGTCCCAGCACACTCAGCTCTGCTATATCTCTATAAATGATAGCTGCCCCAGCACACCCAGCTCTGCTACATATGATACACATGACAGCTGCACCAGCACACTCAGCTCTACTATATCTCTATATATGACAGCTGCTCCAGCTGTCATGTGTATTCGATGTAGCAGTGCTGGGTGTGTTTGGGCAGCTGTCAGGTGTATAGATGTAGCAGAGCTGGGTTTGCTGGAGCAGCTGACATATATAGAGATATAGTAGAGCTGAGTGTGCTGGTGCAGCTGTCATGTGTATAGATGTAGCAGAGCTGGGTGTGTTTGGGCAGCTGTCATGTGTATAGATGTAGCAGAGCTGGGTTTGCTGGAGCAGCTGTCATATATAGAGATATAGTAGAGCTGAGTGTGCAGCTGTCATGTGTATTAGATGTAGCAGTGCTGGGTGTGTTTGGGCAGCTGACATGTGTATAGATGTAGCAGAGCTGGGTTTGCTGGGGCAGCTGTCATATATAGAGATATAGTAGAGCTGAGTGTGCTGGTGCAGCTGTCATGTGTATTAGATGTAGCAGTGCTGGATGTGTTTGGGCAGCTGTCATGTGTATAGATGTAGCAGTGCTGGGTTTGCTGGAGCAGCTGTCATATATAGAGATATAGTAGAGCTGAGTGTGCTGGTGCAGCTGTCATGTGTATTAGATGTAGCAGTGCTGGGTGTGTTTGGGCAGCTGTCATGTGTATAGATGTAGCAGAGCTGGGTTTGCTGGAGCAGCTGTCATATATAGAGATATAGTAGAGCTGAGTGTGCTAGTGCAGCTGTCATGTGTATTAGATGTAGCAGTGCTGGGTGTGTTTGGGCAGCTGTCATGTGTATAGATGTAGCAGAGCTGGGTTGGCTGGAGCAGCTGTCATATATAGAGATATAGTAGAGCTGAGTGTGCAGCTGTCATGTGTATAAGATGTAGCAGAGCTGGGTGTGCTGGGGCAGCTATCATTTATAGAGATATAGCAAAGCTGAGTGTGCTGGGACAGCTGTCATATAGAAATAAAGCAGTGCTGGATGTGTTAGGGCAGCTGTCATATGTATAGATGTACACTTAGCCAGCTAAGTCTCACATTTTTTCAGTCAATAGCAAGGCATCTTTTATGGTCTTGAGGTTAAATGCTTTGCCTCTGATACAGAAGGTCGTGGGTTTGAATCCCAGCAGAACCTTTTCTGAAATACACAAGCACTGACTCCATATATGGACATACAGGGCGGGACACAGGAAGAGGCTGCATTGCATCGCTGACATGGAGGTAAGTAGAATAGTTTTTTTTTAATACCCGACTGTTACTGCCATGGGGGGAGCAGGAGGCACTTGATACTGGCACATGGGAGGAGGGGGGTTGGCACCTGATACTGGCACATGGGGGGGGGGGGAGATGGCATGGCACTATGATACTGACACATGGGGGGGGAGAGAGGCACTTGATACTGGCACTTTTGGGGGGGTGGATGGAATGGCACTATGATACTGGGACATGGGGGGGAGGCACTTGATACTGGCACTTTTGGGGGAAGGGGAGATGGCATGGCACTATGATACTGGGACATGTGGGGGGGAGGAGAGAGGCACTTCATACTGGCACATTGGGGGGTAGATGGCACTATGATACTGGGACATGTGGGGGGGAGGAGAGAGGCACTTCATACTGGCACATTGGGGGGTAGATGGCACTATGATACTGGGACATGTGGGGGGGAGGAGAGAGGCACTTCATACTGGCACATTGGGGGGATGGGAGATGGCACTATGATACTGGGACATGTGGGGGGGGGGGGGGGAGAGAGGCATTTGATACTGGCACATGATGGGGGGGCATCTATGGGGACACTAGGCCGGCAGCCTATCAGAGGCCGGACACTGAGGGGCATCTACAGGGGCACTATATATGGGGCATTTTATACTGGTACATTATGGGGGGCACTAGCAGGAAGGGGGAGAGGAGCACTATGGGGGAATTCACTGGGGGCACTATATAAGGGTATTTTATAATGGGACATTATGGGGGCGCTATGAGGGACATTAGCTCAACTGGGGGCATTACAAGGGGGTATTTTTTGCACTGTCACATTAAAAGGAGAATTATTTCTACTAGGGGGGGAGGGGGCATTATGGTGGGCTTTATTACTCCCCCATGGTATGACCCCCTAGTAGCAGCACCAGCCTCCCCCTGCTCTGCTATCCCTCTGCCCCTTCTCCAAATCCTTATTATGAAATCTTTCTCATTAGGATAAAACACAACATCAGCTCCGCCGAGCCCCCGACCAAAGTGTGGAAGTGGCGTCCGAGATCCCCAAGGGCCGAGCCAAGTAACTAAGTTTTTATGTGAAATATGTTTGTTATACACATATAGCCTACACTGTGCCACACAATACACAGTATACCTCTACACTGTGCCACACAATATACAGTATACCTCTACACTGTGCCACACAATATACAGTATACCTCTACACTGTGCCACGCAATATACAGTATACCGCTACACTGTGCCACACTACATACAGTATACCGCTACACTGTGCCCCACAATATACAGTATACCTCTACACTGTGCCCCACAATATACAGTATACCTCTACACTGTGCCCCACAATATACAGTATACCTCTACACTGTGCCCCACGATATACAGTATACCTCTACACTGTGCCACACGATATACAGTATACCTCTACACTGTGCCACACGATATACAGTATACCTCTACACTGTGCCACACGATATACAGTATACCTCTACACTGTGCCACACAATATACAGTATACCTCTACACTGTGCCACACAATATACAGTATACCTCTACACTGTGCCACACAATATACAGTATACCTCTACACTGTGCCACACAATATACAGTATACCTCTACACTGTACCACACAATATACAGTATACCGCTACACTGTGCCACACAATATACAGTATACCTCTACACTGTGCCACACGATTTATAGTATACCTCTACACTGTGCCACACGATATACAGTATACCTCTACACTGTGCCACACAATATACAGTATACCTCTACACTGTGCCACACAATATACAGTATACCTCTACACTGTGCCACACAATATACAGTATACCTCTACACTGTGCCACACGATATACAGTATACCTCTACACTGTGCCACACGATATACAGTATACCTCTACACTGTGCCACACGATATACAGTATACCTCTACACTGTGCCACACAATATACAGTATACTTCTACACTGTGCCACACAATATACAGTATACCTCTACACTGTACCACACAATATACAGTATACCGCTACACTGTGCCACACAATATACAGTATACCTCTACACTGTGCCACACAATATACAGTATACCTCTACACTGTGCCCCACCATTTACAGTATACCGCTACACTGTGCCCCACAATATACAGTATACCGCTACACTGTGCCACACAATATACAGTATACCTCTACACTGTGCCCCACAATATACAGTATACTGGTACACTGTGCCACACAATATACAGTATACCTCTACACTGTGCCCCACAATATACAGTATACCGCTACACTGTGGAGTCTGTTCTATAAGCACCATTGTTTTGTGGTGGCGGACAGAAAATAATCTGGAAGTGCCCCTCCCGAGACCAGGCTCTGACTGCTAGGGGGGGTCTGCTGAGCTAACGGATGCCCCCTATGGCAGTAGCACCACCATAGCCCCCATATATGGCTAAAAAATTTGCTTCGGGGAGGGGGGGGGGAAAGGGGTGACACCATTTTCTACCGCACCGGGTGACACCAGCCCTAGCAACGCCACTGACTTGAGGTACCACTATATATGAGCTACATAGATACATAGGTAAACAGACAGAGTGTTGATAGATAGATAGATAGATAGATAGATAGAAACGTTGCGACTGGGGAAATAAACTGGTCTAACACCCTTCACTGATACCGGAGTGCTGCCTCATCATTTGCTTTTTGGACATTGTCTATGGATTTTTGCCTAAAAGCCACAAGGTATTGCACCCATTTTCACTGTTGACTGTGCTGCTATTTCTTGTTGTTTATTAGATAGATAGATAGATAGATAGATAGATAGATAGATATTCAAGCACAGCCACTACACAGTGGATGGAGCTGGCATACGACAGTAGTGATGTCCCGAACTATTCGCCGGCGAACAGTTCACGGCAAACATAGCTTGTTCGCGTTCGCTGTGGCGGGCGAACATATGCGATGTTCGGTCCGCCCCCTATTCGTCATCATTGTGTAAACTTTGACCCTGTACCTCACAGTCAGCAGACACATTCCAGCCAATCAGCAGCATACTCTCCCTCCCAGACCCTCCCACCTCCTGGACAGCATCCATTTTAGATTTATTCGGAAGCTGCATTCTCAATGAGAGGAGGGACAGTGCTGCTGCTGCTGATTCAATAGGGAAAGCGTTAGCTAGGGCAGTGTTCTGTGTCCACAGACTCATCTGCTGTAAGGACAGCACCCTGACAGCACCCTAAAAAGCCCTTTTTAGGGCTGGTACATCAGTCTGCTTTTTAAATTTTTTTATATATATACATATATTGCAGTTGCCTGCCCGTGTGTGAGAGGCTGCAGGCTCAGTCACAGACTGTACTGTGTGCACACCATTCATACAGGGTGTCACAGACAGTTCCTTGCAGATAAAAAAAAGTAATTATTATTATTTTTTTTTATATATAATCGCAGTTGCCAGACAGTGAGAGGCTGCAGGCTCACAGACTGTACTGTGTGCACACCATTCATACAGGGTGTCACAATACCTTGCAGATAAAAAAAGTCAATTTATTTTTTCTCTGTGATATAATCGCAGTTGCCAGACAGTGAGAGGCTGCAGGCTCACAGACTGTACTGTGTCCACTGGCCAGGCCACCACTCATACCGTTACAGGGTGTCACAATACCTTGCAGATAAAAAAAAGTCCATTTATTTTTTCTCTGTTATATAATCACAGTTGAAAGCCAGTGTGTGTCAGGGCCACACAGACTGTACTGTGCCCACTGCCCACCACTTATATAGGGTGGCACAGTACCTTGCACGCATAGTACCACTTATCTAAAAAAAAATGACAGGCAGAGGCAGGCCACCCCGCAGGGGCCGTCGTGATCGTGGTGCTGTGATTTCCACTGGCCCTGGAATAATGCCCAGTGTTCAGAGGCCACGTACCCTGAACCCGAAAAATTCGGAGAAAATAGTTGACTGGCTTACACAGGACACCCAATCTTCAACAGCTTCCGCTAAGAACCTTGACGCACCATCCTCCTCCAGCTCAGCTTCGGTCACCTGCTCTCAAGTTAACACTCTCCCGCCCGCCGCCACCACCACCACTACCACCACAGCCACTTCATTTGATCCATCAGAGGAGTTATTTACACATCAGTTGGATGAAATTAGTGATGCGCAACCATTATTGCCAAAGGATGTAGATAACAGGGATATGTCTCAGTCAGGCAGGATTACATACATGGACGTACAGTGTGATGATGATGATGATGTTGTACCCTTTGCTGCTTCCTTTGCTGAGGTGTCAGATACAAGTGAAGTGGTTGATGATAACGATGTGTCCGTGGATGCCAGGTGGGTGCCTGCTCGAAGAGAAGAAGAAGAGGGGGAAAGTTCAGAAGGGGAGAGAGAGAGAAGGAGGAGACGAGTTGGAAGCAGGGGGAGGTCGTCGCAAGGAGCTATTGGCACAGTCAGACAGCATGTATCGGCACCCGGGGTCAGCCAGACAGCACGCCAATCAACGCATGTTGTTGCCACCACCAGAATGCCGAAATTGCAAAGCTCAGCAGTGTGTCATTTTTTTTGTGTGTCTGCCTCTGATAACAGTCCAACACCCACCTCGGTAGAACTGCTTTGCAAAGGCACATGATCTCACATCACAAACGCCAATGGGATAAACACATGAGTACAAGCAGCACACAAACTCAAAGCCACCATCCTCCTCCAGATCCAGCATCTTCAGCCACTTCAACCACTGCTGTCCTCCTTGCCCCCTCTCAACCACCCGCCACTCCGCCTCTCACCTTCAGCAGTTCCATCTCATCTGCCCACAGTCAGGTGTCTGTCAAGGAAATGTTTGAGCGTAAGAAGCCAATGTCACAGAGTCACCCCCTTGCCCGGCGTCTGACAGCTGGCTTGACGGAACTCTTAGCCCGCCAGCTTTTACCATACCAGCTGGTGGAGTCTGAGGCCTTCAAAAAAAAATTCGCTATTGGGACACCACAGTGGAAGGTACCCGGACGAAAAATTATTTCAAAAAAGGCAATCCCAAACCTCTACTCAGTTATTGAAAAGGAAGTCATGGCATCTCTGGCATACAGTGTTGGGGCAAGGGTCCATCTTACCACTGATACCTGGTCTGCAAAGCACGGTCAGGGCAGGTATATCACCTACACTGCGCATTGGGTCAACCTGCTGACGGCTGACAAGCATGGAATGCGTGGCTCTGCAGCGGAGTTGGTGACACCGCCACGACTTGCAGGCAGGCCTACTGCCACCTCATCTACTCCTCCTACTCCATCCTCTTCGATAACCTCCTCGGATGAGTCCTCTTCTGCTGCGGCGTCTGGCTGTACATCAACTGAATCCCCCCAGCTCCCCAGGGGCTATTCCACATCCCGGATACGACAGTGTCACGCTGTCTTGGGGTTGACTTGCCTGAAAGCAGAGAGCCACACCGGACCAGCACTCCTGTCCGCCCTGAACGCACAGGTGGATCAGTGGCTGACCCCGCACCAACTGGAAATCGGTAAAGTGGTGTGTGAGAATGAAAGCAATTTGTTGGCGGCATTGAATTTGGGCAAGTTGTCACATGTGCCGTGCATGGCACATGTGTTGAATCTCATCGTACAACGCTTTGTGTCTAAGTACCCAGGCTTACAGGACGTCCTCAAGCAGGCCAGGAAGGTGTGTGGCCATTTCAGGCGTTCCTACACGGCCATGGCGCACTTTTCCGATATTCAGCGGCGAAACAACATACCATTGAGGCGCTTGATTTGCGACAGCCCGACACATTGGAATTCAACACTCCTAATGTTCGACCGCCTGCTCCAACAAGAAAAAGCCGTCAACGAGTATTTGTATGACCGGGGTGCTAGGACAGCCTCTGTGGAGCTGGGAATTTTTTTGCCACGTTACTGGACGCTCATGCGCAATGCCTGTAGGCTCATGCATCCTTTTGAGGAAGTGACAAACCTAGTCAGTCGCACTGAAGGTACCATCAGCGACCTCATCCCATTTTTTTTCTTCCTGGAGCGTGCCCTGCGAAGAGTGCTGGATCAGGCTGTAGATGAGCGTGAAGAGGAAGAGTTGTGGTCACCATCACCACCAGAAACAGCCTTGTCATCATCGCTTGCCGGACCTGCGGCAACGCTGCAAGAGGAGTATGAGGAAGAGGAGTCAGAGGAGGAATGTGGCTTTGAGGAGGAGGAAGACCAACCACAGCAGGCATCCCAGGGTGCTCGTTGTTGTCACCTATCTGGGACCCGTGGTGTTGTACGTGGCTGGGGGGAAGAACAGACCGTCAATGACATCAGTGAGGATGAGGAACGGGAAATGAGTAGCTCAGCATCCAACCTTGTGCAAATGGGGTCTTTCATGCTGTCATGTCTGTTGAGGGACCCTCGTATAAAAAGGATGAAGGAGAACGACCTGTACTGGGTGGCCACGCTACTAGACCCCCAGTATAAGCAAAAAGTGGCGGAAATGTTACCAAATTACCGAAAGTCAGAAAGGATGCGGCAGTTCAAAACCAAACAAAAAAATATGCTTTACACAGCTTATAAGGGGGATGTCACAGCACAACGGGAATCTAACTGGGGAAGAGGTGAAAGTAATCCTCCTCCTACCACGACGGCAGCAAGGACAGGACGCTTTACAGATGTGTTGTTGATGGAGGACATGCAGAGCTTTTTCAGTCCTACACATCGCCACAGCCCTTCGGGATCCAGCCTTAGAGAACGACTCGACCGACAGGTAGCAGACTACCTCGCCTTAACTGCAGATATCGACACTCTGAGGAGCGATGAACCCCTTGACTACTGGGTGTGCAGGCTTGACCTGTGGCCTGAGCTATCCCAGTTTAAGATAGAACTTCTGGCCTGCCCCGCTTCAAGTGTCCTGTCAGAAAGGACCTTCAGTGCAGCAGGAGGCATTGTCACTGACAAACGAAGTCGCCTTGGTCAAAAAAGTGTTGATTACCTCACCTTCATTAAGATGAATGAGGCATGGATCCCGAAGGGACTGACAGTGGGGAATACGTTTGACTAACAAAAGGCCTGATGACATGCCTTGGCCTCAAAATGGTCCCCACGCTGCTGTATTTAATGTCTGCATACCGGAGGACTTTCGTGAATTCTCTGCCACCAACTAGGGTTCAAACCTCAATGTTTTAGTCACCTTTCTGCCTGGAAAACATCAATTTTTCCGGCCGCTGCTACAACAGCGGCTGCAACAATACCATTGTTTTTCAGGCATGTGTACATGCCTAATTTTTCTGGCCTCTGGTGCTGCACTGTGGCTGCAAAAACAAAACAAAAAAAGGCACATACAAGTGTCAATTCCCCTTCGTGATCGTTACCTTGTTGTGGTGAAGGGGCTTGCGTATCACAATGAAGCGATCATCACCTCTATGAGTGTGTTGGCAATGTTGCCACACCCCAGATGATAAGGCTGTTGCTTCATTATGATCAGACCAAAAGCGATCGGCTGGATAATTTTTCATAGAAAAAACATTAATTCTTATTTTTTTTAAGTTGTATGGGTTTTTAATACATAAAATAAAAAAATCATAATAAAGTCTCTTAATAGTTTATTAGAAATAATGCAGACAATTAAAAAAATCCCAATCAATTCCAATACAAAGCAAGTACAGAGCTCAGAACTAAATTATTTCCAGATGTCGTAATGGTTCGTTAATTCGACAATGGTTAATCAATTCGACACACGTCCCCGAATAGGGGACGTAACAGGGATTAAACTGATAGGAATAGTACTAGTTAAGACACCACTCATATAGGGTGTCACAGCACATTGCTCTGTGCACGCGCAGTGCCCCAACTTGGGAGTAAGAGGACCGACCAAGCTGCTTTTTCCATCTCCCGGTTCCTAAAATCAATTCAGTTTGGTGTATCAGAGTTTGGTCTGTCACTGTGAAGGCAGTCGAAGGTACCCGGCCTAAAAAAATTTTCACATAAGACTATCCCTGATATGGGACGTAACAGGGATTAAACTGATGAGAATAGTACTACAGAAAATACCACTCATATCGGGTGTGACAGTAAATTGCACGGCGCAGACGCAGTGACCATGGATTCAAACAAAGGGGAGGGATCCAGCGTTTTTTTAACCATCTCCCCGTTCGAAAAATCTATTCAATTCACCTTTCGGGGACCCTTGGTGTTGTACGTGGCTGGGTGGAGGAAGAAACCTTCAATGACATCAACGGGACATGGCTAGCTTGGTATCCAACCTTGTGCAAATGGGGAGTTTGCGGTTGGGCAAATGGACTGTTTGCGGTTGTTTGCGGTGCATTAAAAGGGGAGTTTGGTCTGTCAATGTCTGTGAAGCGGGCGTAACCCTTACACTACCTGATCGATACAACATCATACCTGATCGTATACACACACTGGATGTTTTAAACCACGTTGTTCAAAAAAATTTAGGATTGTTAGGTGATTTATGCCCTTTATGGATTAAAACCCAACTCTGCGTCAACTATGTAATTTTCCATGGGAGTTTTGCCATGGATCCCCCTCCGGCATGCCACAGTCCAGGTGTTAGTCCCCTTGAAACAACTTTTCCATCACTACTGTGGCTAGAAAGAGTCCCTGTGGGTTTTAAAATTCGCCTGCCTATTGAAGTCAATGGTGGTTCGCCCGTTCGCGAGCATTTGCAAAAATTCGCGTTCGCCGCCGTTCATGGAAAATTTTATGTTCGCGACATCTCTATACGACAGTAGGCTCACACTGAGAATTTTTTTAGTGGAAAAATCCTCCACGTATCCCACATCAGAAACCACTATGTCCTGCTGAGGTGTCTGATGTGGGTTTTCATGTGAAACTGCTCTAGGTTTAGCTCCTTTGAATGGAGCGAAATCGCACTAAGGATCCCTCTACGGCTTTATAAAGGGGTCTGCATGGTAACTGCACCAAGCATGGACCTTCTTGGCGCGGTCTTGAAAACCACACGGCTAACACCCTCAGCCACCTTTTGTCTCCGCTTCAAAAATCTTCCTCTGAGTGGAATCCTAACAGACCCCATTATAGTCTATGGAGCCCGAAAGCTCCATTTGACTCAGTTATGTGCCGAATCCGTTCTTTCGGTTCTCGTGCTGCTATAAAGGAGCAGGAGAACAGAAAGGCTGAACGCTTATGTGAACCCAGCCTTACTCCACTCCAGGGGTGGCTTCGTTTTTTGTCAGCTTGTGTGGGGCCATGCAACAGTTTTATTTGAATAGTCGCATCTTCTGGTAGTCATGCCCCTTTTCACAAACATCAATTATGTGTATATGGCTGCGACTTTTTATATTTAATACGCAACTTTTTATCTAATTTGTGCCTTTTTACAGCACTTTTGCATTTATTTGTGAGTCGATCCACTTGCGTCCTGACGAATAGAAATACACATCACCTAAGGCTAGGGCTACACGACGACATGTGTCGCACGACGTATTTTGTAATACTATTCTATAATGTCACACTGAAACTGAAATGATTCAAGATGGATTTTTGTGCGACTGTTGTGTCACTGTCGCAGCATGTTGCAGTGCGACACCATAGGTTAGCATTACAAAATACTTTGCGCGACATTCATGTCGTCGTGTAGCCCTATCCTAATTTATCACCTGCTGTGCGACTCTTTATAAATACTATGCAAAATAGTGACAAGCTAATCCGCTACGTCTGTCTAATCGTACTCTAAAAAACAGACGAGCATGAGAAATGACCCCCATGGAGTTAATATAAGATTTAATTTGACTTTTTTGATTTTGTTCATGGCAAAGTAAGGAGAAAAGAATCGACTCAAGTAAATGCATCCTAACAATAGCGGAACTACTTCTCCCAGCAAGTCCTTAGGTATTCTAAGGCTGGCATACATTTAGAACTGGAAACTTGTGTATTACAGATATGTCTTATATCCTGATATGAACACATTTTAATGTGATAATAAAGATGGATTTTAATTATAAATTCATAAAAAATGTGAAAAAGATCAGACAGCGCCCGTGGGTTTTGAACCCCCAAAGGGATTAGCTCACGCATGTGAAGTCTGGGAAGTAACCACTGAGCTATTGCTGATCGAGGGTTTGAGGTGTGCGGAGCTCTTTACTAGGTGCAGCTGCTAAACGTCAGTCATTTGCATAACCAGGAAGTCCTATGAGTCCCAGGCAGCTGAGAGCAGAGCACGTCCCACATTGTTGTGGCCGATCTGCCAGAACCTGCGAGACAAGTCTATAACGAATGGTAGTGCAATAGCTAAACACTTACCACCAGGCAAAGGTATTTGTTTTCATCAGTGCACCTCCACTTACCCTTTAATGACCTGACACGGGCTGGTTTAACAGTTGTAACTTTTTTTATTTGTTAGATTACCAAAATAATTTTAATGACCTTTTTTGTTACACATTGGGGTTATTTGGTTGTTTATTTAGCATTTTTTTTCTTTTTAGTCCAATTTGAGGAAACAGTGGAAAAATTTTTACAAAGTATTTTTTTTTTCAAACTGCAGCTCCTTATTCTTTAAATGTGCAAACTGATACCAAAATAAATTATTAAAATAAGTGCTCCATTTTGTGTTGGCCGCTTTGATATGCATAATATCATGTGCATGGGGCTATTTAGGTGTTGTTTTCGATTTTATTTGTATTTTATTATATTCTCTACTTATTTTATTAATTTTTTTTACTCATTTTTGGTGCATAATATGTTCCCCAAGAGGAAATTGAAAGACCTCTGGGGGACACTGACCCTTTTTTATATATTTTTCACTTTTTCCACTGTAACTGGGACATTCAAAGGAAAACAGCTCCCTTTCGGGTATTAGGCTGGGGCTGCACAATGACATTTGTTGAGTGACATTTTGTCGCACCAATGTCGCGAGCCAATTTTTATAATGATAGTCTGTGGTGTCGCACTGTGACATGCTGTGACTGCGACACGACAGTCACAAAAAAACTGGATTTTGTGTCACATGGCACATGTCACTAGCGACATTTCTCCAATAGGCTTCAATGCAAATCGCGTGCGACTGCGACTTCACTGTGACATACATGCGACAAAACTTTGTTTGGGTGTCTGGGTTTTGACTCAGACAAAGTTATACAAAGCCCTCATGTGATCATCTTTCTGCAGATGCCATTTTTGGAGTATGCTGTTCATGCCAGGCTTCTTCCCTGAGGAATTTTTCAAATTCAACTGTGCCAGGTTATTGTAGCTCCTTATTTAAATTTGTAAATACCATGAATCTTCAAAAATGGTGTATATTACATGAATTCCACATTAGTTGTTAATTCTGTAAGTGATATTTTAATGTAGAGCCACTTATATTTACAGGTATGATGTGAGCCTTTTTCAAATTGAAAAACAGACTGTGTATTCCATATTCTGCAGCATATACAGTTCCCATTGTGTTTCTTTCCATGTATTTTGTCTTTTTCTTATTACCTCTATGTATCTGGTATTCTACTTACTTAAATGGTGCCCTTAGTTGGTTTACTCTAGCCATGTTTTTTGGCTCAGTCACTACTTTATTTAATGTGGTTTGTGAATAGAGTTGAGCGGACACCTGAATGTTCGGGTTCGGCAATAGGGACCCAAACTTTCGGTCACTAAAATGGCTCTAAAATAGCCCTGGAAAGAGCTAGAGGGCTGCAAAAGGCAGCAAAATGTGCTTAAGAGCATGGCAAATGCTCTGCAAACAAATGTGGATAGGGAAATGAATAAAAAAAAACATAAAAGACCTTAAAAAAAGTTTGAGGAGGCGGTGAATGGGTGGATGTGGCGGTGTAGGCTCACGTGGCGGTCTAGGTGGAAGCGGCGGCGAAGGAGGAATAGGTAGCCAACACAGATGTGTGTTATTTTGCATTTTTACATAGGGGTATCCCCCAAAATATTGGGACATATAAAAAAAAAAAAGGAATAAGTGCACTTGAGTACAAGGATGGATGGTTGAGGCTGTTAGAACTGTCTATTCGGCACAAGGTACAGACAAGTCTCGTGGGAACCAGGCCTTGTTCATTTTAATGAACATGAGCTTGTCCACGTTGGCTGTGGACAGGCGGCTGCGTCTGTCTGTAATGACGCCTCCTGCTGTGCTAAATACACGTTCAGAGAGTACACTGGCTGTAGGGCAGGCCAGCACCTCCAAGGCATACAGAGCAAGCTCTGGCCATGTGGACAATTTGGAGACCCAGAAGTTGAATGGGGCAGAACCAGAATCAGAATCAGTCAGTACGTGTAGGCGTGTGTACAAGTACTGTTCCACCATGTTGTTCAGATGCTGCCTCCTGCTAACACGCTCCATATCAGCAGTTGGGGCCGGTTGTTGCGGCGAGGTGACAAAGCTTTTCCACATGTCGGCCATGCTAACCCTGTCTTCAGAGGTGCTGGCGCTGACATAGCTGCGTTGGCGACCTCTTCCTCCTCCCCTGCCTTCGCCTTGTGTTCCACTTGTCCCCCGGTGTCAGTCGGGAATGCTCTCAGGAGCGTGTCTACCAGCGTGCGCCTGTAGTCGCGCATCTTCCGATCACGCTCCTTTAAGGGAATTAAGGACGTCACATTGTTTTTGTAATGGGGATCCAGCAGGGTGGCCACCCAGTAGTCAGCACAGGTTAAAATGTGGGCAACTCTGCTGTCGTTGCGCAGGCACTGCAACATGTAGTCGCTCATGTGTGCCAGGCTGCCCATAGGTAAGGATAAGCTGTCCTCTGTGGGAGGCATATCGTCTGCGTCCTCCGTATCCCCCCAGCCACGCACCAGTGATGGGCCCGAGCTGCGTTGGGTGCCACCCCGCTGTGAACATGCTTCATCCTCATCCTCCTCCTCCTCCAGTAGTGGGCCCTGGCTGGCCAAATTTGTACCTGGCCTCTGCTGTTGTAAAAAACCTCCCTCTGAGCCACTTCTAAAATACTGGACAGAAAGTGTTAGAAATGACCCCTCTTCCTCCTCCTCCTCCTCCTCCTCCTCCTCCTCGTCCTGGACCACATCCTCTTCCATCATCGCCCTAAGTTTTTTCTTAAGGAGACATAGAAGTGGTATTGTAACGCTGATAACGGCGTCATGGCCACTGGCCATGTTGGTGGAGTACTCAAAACAGCGCAACAGGGCAAACAGGTCTCACATGGAGGCCCAGTCATTGGTGGTGAAGTGGTGCTGTTCCGCAGTGCGACTCACCCGTGTGTGCTGCAGCTGAAAATCCACTATGGTCTGCTGCTGCTCGCACAGTCTCTCCAGCATATGCAAGGTGGAGTTCCACCTGGTGGGCACGTCGCATATGAGGCGGTGAGTGGGAAGGCCGAAGTTACACTGTAGAGCAGACAGCCGAGCGGCGGCAGGATGAGAACACCGCAAGCGCGCAAAGACGGCCCGCACTTTATGCAGCAGCTCTGACATGTCGGGGTAGTTGTGAATGAATTTCTGCACCACCAAATTCAGCACATGCGCCAGGCAAGGGATGTGCGTCAAACCGGCTAGTCCCAAAGCTGCAACGAGATTTCGCCCATTATCGCACACCACCAGGCCGGGCTTGAGGCTGACTGGCAGCAAACACTCTTCGGTCTGTTGTTCTATACCCCGCCACAACTTCTGCTCAGTGTGGGGCCTGTCCCCCAAACACATCAGTTTCAGAACGGCCTGCTGACGTTTACCCCTGGCTGTGCTGAAGTTTGTGGTGAAGGTCTGCCGCTGACCGGATTAGGAGGTGGTAGAAGAGGAGGAGGAAGCCGAGTAGGAAGAGGAGGCAACAGGAGGCAAAGAATGGAAGGTGGAAGGACGTGCGCCAAACAGCTCTCCACCTGGGGGCCAGCCGCCACTACATTTACCCAGTGTGCAGTTAGGGAGATATAGCATCCCTGGCCGTGCTTACTGGTCCACGTATCTGTGGTTAGGTGGACCTTGCCACAGATGGCGTTGCGCAGTGCACACTTGATTTTATCCGATACTTGGTTGTGCCGGGTGGGCACAGCTCTCCTGGAGAAGTAGTGGCGGCTGGGAACGACGTACAGTGGGACAGCAAGCGACATGAGCTGTTTGAAGCTGTCTGTCTCCACCACCCTGAATGACAGCATTTCAAAGGCCAGTAGTTTAGAAATGCTGGCATTCAGGGCCAGGGATTGAGGGTGGCTAGGTGGGAATTTACGCTTTCTCTCCAAGGTTTGTGAGATGGAGAGCTGAACACTTCCGTGTGACATGGTGGAGATGCTTGGTGACGGAGGTGGTGGTGTTGGTGGCACATCCTCTGTTTGCTGGGCGGCAGGTGCCAACGTTCCTCCAGAGGCGGAGGAAGAGGCCGAGGCAGCAGCAGAAGAGGGAGCAGGAGGGGCCTGAGCCCTTTCTTGTTTTTGAAGGTGCTTACTCCACTGCAGCCCGTGTCTCGCATGTAGATGCTGTGGGAATGTGCTCGTGGTAGGCTACGGTAGCGGCGGCGGTATTGAGGCAATCACAGACAGTCTTTGTGGTACACCGTGACTTTATTTACACCAAAGGCATAACAGGCAATGTGCAGACCACACAGGTGCATATCCACATAGTGCATAAAACAAAAGTCCTTCCATAGAAAATAAACAGCAGGTTTGAGTCACCTTGTTTTGGACAGACCACAGCAGTTCTGCAGGCTTGTAAACTACCTGCCTTTGTCTCCCTCAAGCCAGAGCTCCTTCGGCTCGTAGCACCACAGGTCCCAGGACTATCCTTCAATGTGTGTTGCGCCCAGACTCTCCTTCACCAGCACTGACTCTGTCTGTGGAAATCTCCAGCACAGCAAGACACACCCCACCCCCATCATTAGCAGGCTGGGTTCTTTAAAGGCCCAGCTCCACCAAAAACCTGGACTGGCCGTGGGGAACAGGCACCCCCCCCAGCTCTTTACCTGTTCCCAGTAAAAACCGGCCTGGACACGCTGCGCCAGCAGCATTCGCCGCTGTAACCGCAATGATCCGGTTCTTACTCCACCGAGGCCAGGACCTCTGGTGGCACGTATCGTCCGTCCATTATTATTCCGGGGACTCTCCTACAATGCCTAATTATGCAGGTTGTGCTAAGGTTCAGAACGTTAATGCCTCGCTTCAGGCTCTGATGGCACAGCGTGCAAACCACTCGGGTCTTGTCGTCAGAACATTGTGTGAAGAAGTGCCATGCCAGGGAACTCCTTGAAGGTGCCTTTGGTGTGCTCGGTCCCTGGTGGCGATGGCCAGTAGCAGGAGAACTGTTTTGGCGACTGCTGCTCTGCTTTTGCACCCTGCTCCCTCTTTTGCTATGCTTTTGGCTCGGTTTCACCACTGCCTCTTCCTCCGAACTCTGAAAGTCAGTGGCACGACCTTCATTCCATGTGGGGTCTAGGACCTCATCGTCCCCTGCATCGTCTTCCACCCAGTCTTCCTCCCTGACCTCCTTTTCGGTCTGCACACTGCAGAAAGACGCAGCAGTTGGCACCTGTGTTTTGTCATCATCAGAGACGTGCTGAGGTGGTATTCCCATGTCCTCATCAGGAAACATAAGTGGTTTTGCGTCAGTGCATTCTATGTCTTCCACCCCTGGGGAAGGGCTAGGTGGATGCCCTTGGGAAACCCTGCCAGCAGAGTCTTCAAACAGCATAAGAGACTGCTGCATGACTTGAGGCTCAGACAGGTTCCCCGATATGCACGGGGGTGATGTGACAGACTGATGGGCATGGGTTTCAGGCGCCACCTGTGCGCTTTTTGCAGAAGACTGGGCGGGAGATAATGTGAACCTGCTGGATCCACTGTCGCCCACCCAATCGACTAGCGCCTGTACTTGCTCAGGCCTTACCATCCTTAGAACGACATTAGGCCCGACCAAATATCGCTGTAGATTCTGGTGGCTACTGGGACCTGAGGTAGTAGGTTCAGTAGGACGTGTAGCTGTGGCAGAACGGCCACGTCATCTCTCTCCACAAGAGGCTCCATGAACACCACCACCACGACCATGACCACGTCCCTTATTAGATGTTTGCCTCATAGTTAGCGTTCACCAAGCAAAGTAAAAAGTGGTTGAGTCTGTTAAAAATAATAATCCGCCAATAAAAACCCTGATGTAGGGTATTGCACTCAATATTTTTTTTTTTTTACTCTAAATGACTGCGGTATTTGTGGCCTAAACTTCACAGTAACTTATGCACCTCTAATCCCAGATGTGCAGTATATCAGAGGTTTTTTTTTAACCCCAGTAAGCAAAAGCCGTATTTGTGGCCTAAATTTCACAGTAACTTATGCACCTCTAATCCCAGATGTGCAGTATATCAGAGGTTTTTTTTAGCCCCAGTAAGCAAAAGCTGTATTTGTGGCCTAAATTTCACAGTAACTTATGCACCTATAATCACAGATGTGCAGTATATAAAACACAGTGTTTTTTCCACCCCGGTATGCAAAAGCCGTATTTCTGGCCTAAAATGAACAGTGCCTTATGCACCTATAATCCTAGATGTGCACTATATGAAACAGAGGGGTTTGTTTCACCCAGTATGCCCCAGTATGCCAAAGCCGTATTTCTGGCCTAAATGTGACACTCACTTATGCACCTATAATCCTAGATGTGCACTATATGAAACAGATGGTTTTTTTTCACCCCAGTATGCCCCAATATGAGAAAGCCGCATTTCTGGCCTAAATGTAACACTCACTTATGCACCTCTAATCCCAGATGTGCAGTATATCAGACGTTTTTTTTAACCCCAGTAAGCAAAAGCCGTATTTGTGGCCTAAATTTCACAGTAATTTATGCACCTCTAATCACAGATGTGCAGTATATCAGAGGTTTTTTTTAACCCCAGTAAGCAAAAGCTGTATTTGTGGCCTAAATTTCACAGTAACTTATGCACCTATAATCACAGATGTGCAGTATATAAAACACAGTGGGCCAGATTTATCATTACTCGGACAGCTCACTCCACTTTCACATATTGCTAAAGTCAGTTTTAGCCAAGTCAGATTTATGATCGGCCCTTTAAGACTGTAATAAATGTGGTTTGACGGTAGCAGTTTATCCGTCAGTAAGCAGCTTTACAAAAGTCGCACATCTTTACGAAAAAGTCGCACGTTTTATGAAAAAGTCGCATGTTATATTAAAAAGTCTCATAAGATAAGCATAGTCCTCACTGGAGTGAAACTGCACATTTTTTTGCGACTTTTTTGCGACTTTTTAAATAGTCCCAATAGTAAATCTGTCTAGAGATTAATTTACATAAGTAAACACGCCCACTTTCAGAAAACTGGCGAGCATAGTGCAGAGCAGTAAAAAGTCACAAATTTGTGCGCAGTTTTAGCGTTTGCGCATTTTTTTGCGACTTTTTCACTCCATTATTCTGACTTGAGCTAATGATAAATCTGGCCCAGTGTTTTTTCCACCCCGGTATGTGAAAGCCGTATTTCTGGCCTAAAATGAACAGTCCCTTATGCACCTATAATCCTAGATGTGCACTATATGAAACAGAGGGGTTTGTTTCACCCAGTATGCCCCAGTATGCCAAAGCCGTATTTCTGGCCTAAATGTGACACTCACTTATGCACCTATAATCCTAGATGTGCAGTATATGAAACAGATGTTTTTTCCCACCCCAGTATGCCCCAGTATGAGAAAGCCATATTTCTGGCCTAAATGTAATACTTTCTTATGCACCTATAATCACAGATGTGCAGTATATAAAACACAGTGTTTTTTCCACCCCGGTATGCGAAAGCCGTATTTCTGGCCTAAAATGAACAGTCCCTTATGCACCTATAATCCTAGATGTGCACTATATGAAACAGATGTTTTTTTTTCACCCCAGTATGCCCCAGTATGAGAAAGCCGTATTTCTGGCCTAAATTGAACAGTCACTTATGCAGCGATAATCCTAGATGTGCACTATATGAAACAGTTTTTTTTTTAACCCCAGTGTCTCAAAGCAGTATTTCTGGACTTGCAGACATGCAGATATCCTGTGCTGGTGCACTATCGTTGCATAAAATGGCTGCCGATTATGTATTGACTAACTGAAGGAAAAAAAGTTCGTTTTCAGTAGCAGTTGGCTCAGGGCAGGCTTAAAACAATTGTGCACTGCACCCACAAAACACATTTGCTGTAGATCGCTGAGTAAAGAAGCAGTTCTTCATAAGATTTCTCCCTGATCTCTCCCTCACAGCAGCTGCAGCCTATCCCTACACTAATCCGAGCAGAGTGACGGGCGGTGCTACGTGACTCCAGCTTAAATAGAGGCTGGGTCACATGCTGCAGTTGGCCAATCACAGCCATGCCAATAGTAGGCATGGCTGTGATCAGTGGCGGACTGGGGTACCTAGGGCCCACCAGTAAAATTCATTTTAGGGGCCCACCGTACGGATACATTCAAATATAATAAATAATCTATCCGTTTTTTTTATATGAACATAGACTGGTGGAGGGGCTGTAAATTGAATATATGTATGTAGTGCAGTAGGTCTAATGTGTTATGTGCCACTTGTGCAGGGGGTGAGAGACTAGGGGCCCACTTTGCCCAGGGGCCCACTGGGGGATTCCCCTGTACCCCTGTGGGCCAGTCCGAGCCTGGCTGTGATGGCTTCTTGGGGCAAGTAGTATGACGCTTGTTGATTGGCTGCTTTGCAGCCTTTCAAAAAGCGCCATAAAAATCGCCGAACACCGAGCCCGAACCTGAACTTTTACGTAAATGTTCGGGTTCGGGTCCGGGTGCCGAAAAACCTAAAGTTCGGTACGAACCCAAACTTTACAGTTCAGGTTCGCTCAACTCTATTTGTGAATGAAGTAGTCTGTGTCTCTTATTTTTTCTATTGAAGCCGGCCACACCTATCGTCTAACATCCTGCTAGTTGTCCCTTACTTGGCCCACTAATTTGAGCTACTATTGTAGGCAGATGTTTTTTAGTTGCATCTTTAACATTTCACGGTGGTGTAAATTGTGGCAAAGCTTATTGCTCCTGGATGGGATTTTTGGGTGATATGTAAGGTTCGCTCCCTCCTTTACTTCCACAGACTCCTTTTAAAAGTGCATTTTCAGAGTAGGTGAAAGTTTAACTTATTTGCAAAAAACTTGGCAAAAACCTCCTAAGCACTAAAATAAGGTACTGGATGCTGCACTAAACGCATATCCAAGGCCATATGTGCCATTTCTGTGTGGAAATTAAACATTGGCTTTCTAAACAAAAAGTACATGCTGTTCATAATGTGACGTATGTCGAAATAGAGGGAAGGCAGTGCAAGAACGTTGGCAATCTCTAGTTGCGCCAAATACGAGACGTTGGAAGAAGCTAAAGTTCGCCGTCTAAGCGTGAACAATACATTTCTTTTGATCAACTTGATTTTTTGCGACCAGTACTGGAAGCAAGAAGGTAAATGATTATATTATAGTGTTTATATGATTTGTTTTTGTCTCCTAATTCACATGTGATTGATATTGGTCAGTGATTTCAATCAGTGATCGTGAGCCAAAACTAGGAGTGGAGGCTACACAGACATAAGGTGTAAGGAAAAGATCTGCACCTGTTCTGTGTTTAGAGACTCACCTTGTTTGGGCTCACAATGAATGATGGAAATCACTGACCAAACACTGACGTGTGAATGAGGCATTATTTTGGGAAAATATTTATTTTGCAGTACCATCGGGAATCTGCAAAGATCTACTGGTCCAGAACCTGACCATGACAGCTCGGATGCACCACCAGAGGTAACAGCTGAGGCAACAACTGAGGCCCCTTCTGCTATATCTTTTCCAGGACGAAGGAGACGACCCAATGAGACCTAACATTCCACTATCAGGCCAGTTAAGCTCACTTCTGGATGAGCGCAGGGGACTAATGGATGATCCCAACTATCATTTCTCAATGTTTGCCTTTATTGTCCTTAAAAAGCTACCAAAAGATAAAATGGATGCATGTCGCAAAGAGTTATGGTAGATTCTAAATAAATATATTTCAACACAAACAACTACCTTACCCCAAACCTAATTTCCAACTTCTGCACCACTCCATTACTACCCTGCACCACCAAACAACATACCCATTCACAACAAACCCACACAGCCAATATAACCCACCACCTGCTGATCAAACACCGTATGCTCCAAACTTCCGGACTAACCCATATCTAAGCCCATATCAAACATACCATGTACAGTACTCAGTCAGCACCATTACCAAATACAATGCCACAACCATCCACCACTGATCCACCACCCAGCATTCAACCATTTCTGCCACAACAGCAATTTGAGCCCATCCAGCCAAATCCTACACGACAAACATCAGTACAATCAAGCCAGCCTTGGAGCCAAGCCACAACTCAAGAGACCCGTCCTTCATCCAGACGCTCCACAGCTGCTGGGTCACATTCCACTTCATCTGTTGGCCAATCGCGGACACCATCAACACATACCGTTCCTGAGCCAGATTTTGCACAGTTTTCAGATTGAAGAAATCCACAATATTACATAACATGCATATGACATGTACTAACGTTTCATGTTTGGAAATGTCTGGGCCCGTGTAGTAACTACTGGCTGTATTAATGGCTGAGAAAGCAGACAATTGTCTGGTGGAAAGTATTTACTCCTGGCAAATGCCTGCTAGCTAGCGTATTCAAATCTGGCAATTACATGTAGGGATTTCAAACTCCACATGGGGAGCAGTGATCACTATGCCACTGCTTGTCTTCATGCTCTCCAGCGTTCATGATGCGGCAATAAGCAATTACAATGCACAATATTCGACTTGCACATTGTGTTTTTTAAACATGGCTTAAACTTTAACAAATATGTTTCAATATCCACCAGCATAATTGCTCTCTGCTGCCAGAACACTGCTGGACAGCACATAGACGATCAATTGCAGAGTGATTGCTCTTCACTATGATGTGTCTGAAATTCCTACATGTAATAGCAGCTTTTGAATACACACTATAAGGTGATTGTCTGCAGGAAACGCTTCACACGCAACAGTCACCAAAAGAAGATACTATTGTAGAGAAATGGCTACAAAAAGACATCAGAGTCTTGACAGCTGAAATATTAAATAATTTTAATTCAATGATTAGATCTAATCTAACATGATTAACAGTGATGTTAAAACCACCATAGAAAAAGTGTGGTTCCCCTGAGGGCAGTGTAATAATTTATATAATGTAATATTAACAATAGGAGTCAGTTGTAAGAGGTAACAGTAATTTGTCCTGTATGCCATAAGCAAATAATTGGTAAGTACTCGTAAAGTGCAGGTGCCAGGACATATTAGTATCCAACTCTTATTCATTGAAGCAAAATAAACTCCTACATAACCAAAAATACATAAATAAGAGATCACAAGTAACACAGTAACTACATTCCCATCAGAACACAGTACCCTCTGGTGAACCACACACCCCAACGCAAGTTTCTGCAAAGCCTTCAACCTCTTAGAAATGTCCCCTCTGCCAGTGTACTTATTAATGCTGACAAACTGTGTGGAACTACTAATCCCAGCAATATATTGTCTCTAGTCCAAGCCTAGCATACAGCACACAGAAGAGACTAATAACACAGAATATTGATAGGTGCTGTCATACAGTAAGACAGAGCTGAAATAACATAAAAATAAATGGTGACAATACTATAAAGTCATATACTCATCGCCTACAGGATTCAAACCCCCGAAGGGATTGGAGCACCGGGAAGGAAGAAACCACTGACTGCGCAATCACAGATCAGGCAGTGTAGAAGTATCATTCACATATATGTGCAGAGATATATGGATCTCTCTGACCTACATATAGATGTGTGGGAAGTAGTGTGCAGACAGTATGCAGGCTTCAGCAGATTGACAAACCATACAGGGTCACCTGCTGTGCTGCCCCCTGCAGGTCATGGTTTACATTTGCCATCAACAGATCCTGAAAACAAAGCTGAGCTCTTCTAACCTTTTGTCTATACCACTATAAAATAAATACCAGGATTGTTCATTGAATTAAACCTTTCAGCCTCAGAAGTTTTTATGTGTTTGCATTTTTGTTTTTCACTCCCTGCCTTTCCAGGGACATAACAAGTTGTACTTTTTAATGTCAACATTTAATATTGCATACAATCTAGGGAGGAGCTGGAAAGAAATTTCAAATGGGGTGAAATTGGAAAAAAAAAACACAATTCCACAACAGTTTTATGGGTGTTGTTTTAACGGCGTACACTATGTGGTAAAACTGACCTGTTACCTTTATTCTTGGGGTCAGTACAATTACGGAGATACTACATATGTATAGTTTTTCTTGCATTTTAATACTGTAAAAACCCTTTTAACTTTTTGTAGTTTTGTGAAAGGAGCTGTGTGGGGCTCATTTTTTGAGGGGTGAGCTGTACTTTTCATTCATTTTGTGGGCTGTATGACTTTTTGTTAATTTTTTGTTTCATTTTTTGTGGGAGGTGAAGCGACCAAAAAATGGCGAATTGTCCATTTTGACTTGTTTGCTGTATGGGATAAATATTTTTTATATTTTAATAGTACAGGCGTTTTTCCATGTGATGAGGCCCATTATGTTTATTTTTATTGTTTATGTATTTTGATTTTGGGGAAACATGGCTTATTTACATTTGCAATTTTTATATATTTCCCACTTTTTTGTAGTTCCCATAGGGAACTATAACAAGCAATCATCAGATTGCTCCTCTCATAGACTTCATCGCAAGCGGGCACCATCTTTAAAGTCCCACCAAGAATCATACATATGGTGCTGATCAGGAAGGGGTTAAAGTATTAGGGTTCTTTTTTACATGGTGTAAGTAGATAGTTTCCATTAGATATACAGTGATCCCTCAAGATACAATGGCCCCAGGATACAATATTTTCAATATACAATGGTCTTTTGTGACCCATCATAAGTTGAAAGTAGACTCAACATACAACATAGTTACATAGTTAATACGGTTGAAAAAAACGGCCATCAAGTTCAACCAAGGGATAGGTCCAGACTCAGACTCAGATCCAACCACTCAAGGCCACTTCTCTGGTAAAATAGCTGGATTAGTTGCTAGTTATCAGATTTTACAATGGTTTCAACATACAATAGTCATCCTGGAACCAATTAATATTGTGACTTCATTAGGCTGAAAAAACAAAACAAACCCATCAGAGAGATAGCAAAAACATTAGGCGTTGCCAAAACAACTGTTTGGAACATTCTTAAAAAGAAGGAACGCACCAGTGAGCTCAGCAACACCAAAAGACCCGGAAGACAATGGAAAACAACTATGGTGGATGACGGAAGAATTCTTTCCCTGGTGAAGAAAACACCCTTCACAATAGTTGGCAATATCAAGAACACTCTCCAGGAGGTAGGTGTATGTGTGTCAAAGTCAACAATCAAGAGAAGACTTCACCAGAGTGAATACAGAAGGTTCACCACAAGATGTAAACCATTGGTGAGCCTCAAAAACAGGAAGGCCAGATTAGAGTTTGCCAAACGACATCTAAAAAAGCCTTCACAGTTCTGGAACAACATCCTATGGACAGATGAAACCAAAATCAACTTGTACCAGAGTGATGGGAAGAGAAGAGTATGGAGAAGGAAAGGAACTGCTCATGATCCTAAGCATACCACCTCATCAGTGAAGCATGGTGATGGTAGTGTCATGGCGTGGGCATGTATGGCTGCCAATGGATCTGGTTCTCTTGTATTTATTGATGATGTGACTGCTGACAAAAGCAGCAGGATGAATTCTGAAGTGTTTCGGGCAATATTATCTGCTCATATTCAGCCAAATGCTTCAGAACTCATTGGACGGCGCTTCACAGTGCAGATGGACAATGACCCAAAGCATACTGCAAAAGCAACCATAGAGTTTTTTAAGGGAAAGAAGTGGAATGTTATGCAATGGCCAAGTCAATCACCTCACCTGAATCCGATTAAGCATGCATTTCACATGCTGAAGAAAAAACTGACAGTTGCAGTAGAGGCCTGGCAAAGCATCACCAGTGTTGAAACCCAGCGTCTGGTGATGTCTATGCATTCCAGACTTCAGGCTGTAATTGACTGCAAATGATTTTCAACCAAGTATTAAAAAGTAAAAGTTTGATTTATGATTATTATTCTGTCCCATTACGTTTGGTTTCTTATCAAGTGGGAGGCACATATGCAAACTGTTGTAATTCCTACATCGTACACCTGATTTGGATGTAAATACCCTCAAATTAAAGCGGACAGTCTGCAGTTAAAGCACATCTTGTTCGTTTCATTTCATATGCATTGTGGTGGTGTATAGAGCAAAAAATGTTAGAATTGTGTCGATGTCCCAATATTTATGGACCTGACTGTACATCAGGCATGCTCAACCTGCGGTCCTCCAGCTGTTGCAAAACTTCAACTCCCAGCATGCCCAAACAGCCTACAGCAGGGCATTGTGGGAGTTGTAGTTTTACAACAGCTGGAGGGCTGCAGGTTGAGCATGCCTGAGCTACATAGATACATAGGTAAACAGACAGAGTGTTGATAGATAGCTTGACAAAGGCCTCATTGAGCTGGGCTGAAACGTTGCGACTGGGGAAATAAACTGGTCTGACACCCTTCACTGATACCGGAGTGCTGCCTCATCATTTGCTTTTTGGACATTGTCTATGGATTTTTGCCTAAAATCCACAAGGGATTGCACCCATTTTCACTACTGACTGTGCTGCTATTTCTTGTTGTTTATTAGATAGATAGATAGATAGATAGATAAAGATATTCAAGTGAACGAGTACATAGCTGTAGTATGTCAGCACAGCCACTACACAGTCGATGGAGCTGGCATACTACAGTAGGCTCACACTGAGAATTTTTTTGTGGAAAAATCCTCCACGTATCCCACATCAGAAACCACTATGCCCTGCTGGGGTGTCTGATGTGGGTTTTCATGTGAAACTGCACTAGGTTTAGCTCCATTGAATGGAGCGAAATCGCACTAAGGATCCCTCTACGGCTTTATAAAGGGGTCTGCATGGTAACTGCACCAAGCATGGACCTTCTTGGCGCGGTCTTGAAAACCACACGGCTAACACCCTCAGCCACCTTTTGTCTCCGCTTCAAAAATCTTCCTCTGAGTGGAATCCTAACAGACCCCATTATAGTCTATGGAGCCCGAAAGCTCCATTTGACTCAGTTATGTGCCGAATCCGTTCTTTCGGTTCTCGTGCTGCTATAAAGGAGCAGGAGAACAGAAAGGCTGAACGCTTATGTGAACCCAGCCTTACTCCACTCCAGGGGTGGCTTCGTTTTTTGTCAGCTTGTGTGGGGCCATGCAACAGTTTTATTTGAATAGTCGCATCTTCTGGTAGTCATGCCCCTTTTCACAAACATCAATTATGTGTATATGGCTGCGACTTTTTATATTTAATACGCAACTTTTTATCTAATTTGTGCCTTTTTACAGCACTTTTGCATTTATTTGTGAGTCGATCCACTTGCGTCCTGACGAATAGAAATACACATCACCTAAGGCTAGGGCTACACGACGACATGTGTCGCACGACGTATTTTGTAATACTATTCTATAATGTCACACTGAAACTGAAATGATTCAAGATGGATTTTTGTGCGACTGTTGTGTCACTGTCGCAGCATGTTGCAGTGCGACACCATAGGTTAGCATTACAAAATACTTTGCGCGACATTCATGTCGTCGTGTAGCCCTATCCTAATTTATCACCTGCTGTGCGACTCTTTATAAATACTATGCAAAATAGTGACAAGCTAATCCGCTACGTCTGTCTAATCGTACTCTAAAAAACAGACGAGCATGAGAAATGACCCCCATGGAGTTAATATAAGATTTAATTTGACTTTTTTGATTTTGTTCATGGCAAAGTAAGGAGAAAAGAATCGACTCAAGTAAATGCATCCTAACAATAGCGGAACTACTTCTCCCAGCAAGTCCTTAGGTATTCTAAGGCTGGCATACATTTAGAACTGGAAACTTGTGTATTACAGATATGTCTTATATCCTGATATGAACACATTTTAATGTGATAATAAAGATGGATTTTAATTATAAATTCATAAAAAATGTGAAAAAGATCAGACAGCGCCCGTGGGTTTTGAACCCCCAAAGGGATTAGCTCACGCATGTGAAGTCTGGGAAGTAACCACTGAGCTATTGCTGATCGAGGGTTTGAGGTGTGCGGAGCTCTTTACTAGGTGCAGCTGCTAAACGTCAGTCATTTGCATAACCAGGAAGTCCTATGAGTCCCAGGCAGCTGAGAGCAGAGCACGTCCCACATTGTTGTGGCCGATCTGCCAGAACCTGCGAGACAAGTCTATAACGAATGGTAGTGCAATAGCTAAACACTTACCACCAGGCAAAGGTATTTGTTTTCATCAGTGCACCTCCACTTACCCTTTAATGACCTGACACGGGCTGGTTTAACAGTTGTAACTTTTTTTATTTGTTAGATTACCAAAATAATTTTAATGACCTTTTTTGTTACACATTGGGGTTATTTGGTTGTTTATTTAGCATTTTTTTTCTTTTTAGTCCAATTTGAGGAAACAGTGGAAAAATTTTTACAAAGTATTTTTTTTTTCAAACTGCAGCTCCTTATTCTTTAAATGTGCAAACTGATACCAAAATAAATTATTAAAATAAGTGCTCCATTTTGTGTTGGCCGCTTTGATATGCATAATATCATGTGCATGGGGCTATTTAGGTGTTGTTTTCGATTTTATTTGTATTTTATTATATTCTCTACTTATTTTATTAATTTTTTTTACTCATTTTTGGTGCATAATATGTTCCCCAAGAGGAAATTGAAAGACCTCTGGGGGACACTGACCCTTTTTTATATATTTTTCACTTTTTCCACTGTAACTGGGACATTCAAAGGAAAACAGCTCCCTTTCGGGTATTAGGCTGGGGCTGCACAATGACATTTGTTGAGTGACATTTTGTCGCACCAATGTCGCGAGCCAATTTTTATAATGATAGTCTGTGGTGTCGCACTGTGACATGCTGTGACTGCGACACGACAGTCACAAAAAAACTGGATTTTGTGTCACATGGCACATGTCACTAGCGACATTTCTCCAATAGGCTTCAATGCAAATCGCGTGCGACTGCGACTTCACTGTGACATACATGCGACAAAACTTTGTTTGGGTGTCTGGGTTTTGACTCAGACAAAGTTATACAAAGCCCTCATGTGATCATCTTTCTGCAGATGCCATTTTTGGAGTATGCTGTTCATGCCAGGCTTCTTCCCTGAGGAATTGTTCAAATTCAACTGTTCCAGGTAATTATTGTGCTCCTTATTTAAATTTGTAAATACCATGAATCTTCAAAAATGGTGTATATTACATGAATTCCACATTAGTTGTTAATTCTGTAAGTGATATTTTAATGTAGAGCCACTTATATTTACAGTTATGATGTGAGCCTTTTTCAAATTGAAAAATAGACTGTGTATTCCATATTCTGCAGCATATACAGTTCCCATTGTGTTTCTTTCCATGTATTTTGTCTTTTTCTTATTACCTCTATGTATCTGGTATTCTACTTACTTAAATGGTGCCCTTAGTTGGTTTACTCTAGCCATGTTTTTTGGCTCAGTCACTACTTTATTTAATGTGGTTTGTGAATAGAGTTGAGCGGACACCTGAATGTTCGGGTTCGGCAATAGGGACCCAAACTTTCGGTCACTAAAATGGCTCTAAAATAGCCCTGGAAAGAGCTAGAGGGCTGCAAAAGGCAGCAAAATGTGCTTAAGAGCATGGCAAATGCTCTGCAAACAAATGTGGATAGGGAAATGAATAAAAAAAAACATAAAAGACCTTAAAAAAAGTTTGAGGAGACGGTGAATGGGTGGATGTGGCGGTGTAGGCTCACGTGGCGGTCTAGGTGGAAGCGGCGGCGAAGGAGGAATAGGTAGCCAACACAGATGTGTGTTATTTTGCATTTTTACATAGGGGTATCCCCCAAAATATTGGGACATATAAAAAAAAAAAAGGAATAAGTGCACTTGAGTACAAGGATGGATGGTTGAGGCTGTTAGAACTGTCTATTCGGCACAAGGTACAGACAAGTCTCGTGGGAACCAGGCCTGGTTCATTTTAATGAACATGAGCTTGTCCACGTTGGCTGTGGACAGGCGGCTGCGTCTGTCTGTAATGACGCCTCCTGCCGTGCTAAATACACGTTCAGAGAGTACGCTGGCTGTAGGGCAGGCCAGCACCTCCATGGCATACAGAGCAAGCTCTGGCCATGTGGACAATTTGGAGACCCAGAAGTTGAATGGGGCAGAACCAGAATCAGAATCAGTCAGTACGTGTAGGCGTGTGTACAAGTACTGTTCCACCATGTTGTTCAAATGCTGCCTCCTGCTAACATGCTCCATATCAGCAGTTGGGGCCGGTTGTTGCGGCGAGGTGACAAAGCTTTTCCACATGTCGGCCATGCTAACCATGTCTTCAGAGGTGCTGGCGCTGACATAGCTGCGTTGGCGACCTCTTCCTCCTCCCCTGCCTTCGCCTTGTGTTCCACTTGTCCCCCGGTGTCAGTCGGGAATGCTCTCAGGAGCGTGTCTACCAGCGTGCGTCTGTAGTCGCGCATCTTCCGATCACGCTCCAGTAAGGGAATTAAGGATGTCACATTGTTTTTGTAATGGGGATCCAGCAGGGTGGCCACCCAGTAGTCAGCACAGGTTAAAATGTGGGCAACTCTGCTGTCGTTGCGCAGGCACTGCAACATGTAGTCGCTCATGTGTGCCAGGCTGCCCATAGGTAAGGATAAGCTGTCCTCTGTGGGAGGCATATCGTCTGCGTCCTCCGTATCCCCCCAGCCACGCACCAGTGATGGGCCCGAGCTGCGTTGGGTGCCACCCCGCTGTGAACATGCTTCATCCTCATCCTCCTCCTCCTCCAGTAGTGGGCCCTGGCTGGCCAAATTTGTACCTGGCCTCTGCTGTTGTAAAAAACCTCCCTCTGAGCCACTTCTAAAATACTGGACTGAAAGTGTTAGAAATGACCCCTCTTCCTCCTCCTTGTCCTGGACCACATCCTCTTCCATCATCGCCCTAAGTTTTTTCTTAAGGAGACATAGAAGTGGTATTGTAACGCTGATAACGGCATCATGGCCACTGGCCATGTTGGTGGAGTACTCAAAACAGCGCAACAGGGCAAACAGGTCTCACATGGAGGCCCAGTCATTGGTGGTGAAGTGGTGCTGTTCCGCAGTGCGACTCACCCGTGTGTGCTGCAGCTGAAAATCCACTATGGTCTGCTGCTGCTCGCACAGTCTCTCCAGCATATGCAAGGTGGAGTTCCACCTGGTGGGCACGTCGCATATGAGGCGGTGAGTGGGAAGGCCGAAGTTACACTGTAGAGCAGACAGCCGAGCGGCGGCAGGATGAGAACACCGCAAGCGCGCAAAGACGGCCCGCACTTTATGCAGCAGCTCTGACATGTCGGGGTAGTTGTGAATGAATTTCTGCACCACCAAATTCAGCACATGCGCCAGGCAAGGGATGTGCGTCAAACCGGCTAGTCCCAAAGCTGCAACGAGATTTCGCCCATTATCGCACACCACCAGGCCGGGCTTGAGGCTGACTGGCAGCAAACACTCTTCGGTCTGTTGTTCTATACCCCGCCACAACTTCTGCTCAGTGTGGGGCCTGTCCCCCAAACACATCAGTTTCAGAACGGCCTGCTGACGTTTACCCCTGGCTGTGCTGAAGTTTGTGGTGAAGGTCTGCCGCTGACCGGATTAGGAGGTGGTAGAAGAGGAGGAGGAAGCCGAGTAGGAAGAGGAGGCAACAGGAGGCAAAGAATGATGCCCTGCGATCCTTGGCGGTGGAAGGACGTGCGCCAAACAGCTCTCCACCTGGGGGCCAGCCGCCACTACATTTACCCAGTGTGCAGTTAGGGAGATATAGCATCCCTGGCCGTGCTTACTGGTCCACGTATCTGTGGTTAGGTGGACCTTGCCACAGATGGCGTTGCGCAGTGCACACTTGATTTTATCCGATACTTGGTTGTGCCGGGTGGGCACAGCTCTCCTGGAGAAGTAGTGGCGGCTGGGAACGACGTACAGTGGGACAGCAAGCGACATGAGCTGTTTGAAGCTGTCTGTCTCCACCAGCCTGAATGACAGCATTTCAAAGGCCAGTAGTTTAGAAATGCTGGCATTCAGGGCCAGGGATTGAGGGTGGCTAGGTGGGAATTTACGCTTTCTCTCCAAGGTTTGTGAGATGGAGAGCTGAACACTTCCGTGTGACATGGGCGGCATGTGCCAACGTTCCTCCAGAGGCGGAGGAAGAGGCCGAGGCAGCAGCAGAAGAGGGAGCAGGAGGGGCCTGAGCCCTTTCTTGGTTTTGAAGGCGCTTACTCCACTGCAGCCCGTGTCTCGCATGTAGATGCTGTGGGAATGTGCTCGTGGTAGGCTACGGTAGCGGCAGCGGTATTGAGGCAATCACAGACAGTCTTTGTGGTACACCGTGACTTTATTTACACCAAAGGCATAACAGGCAATGTGCAGACCACACAGGTGCATATCCACATAGTGCATAAAACAAAAGTCCTTCCATAGAAAATAAACAGCAGGTTTGAGTCACCTTGTTTTGGACAGACCACAGCAGTTCTGCAGGCTTGTAAACTACCTGCCTTTGTCTCCCTCAAGCCAGAGCCCCTTCGGCTCGTAGCACCACAGGTCCCAGGACTATCCTTCAATGTGTGTTGCGCCCAGACTCTCCTTCACCAGCACTGACTCTGTCTGTGGAAATCTCCAGCACAGCAAGACACACCCCACCCCCATCATTAGCAGGCTGGGTTCTTTAAAGGCCCAGCTCCACCAAAAACCTGGACTGGCCGTGGGGAACAGGCACCCCCCCAGCTCTTTACCTGTTCCCAGTAAAAACCGGCCTGGACACACTGCGCCAGCAGCATTCGCCGCTGTAACCGCAATGATCTGGTTCTTACTCCACCGAGGCCAGGACCTCTGGTGGCACGTATCGTCCGTCCATTATTATTCCGGGGACTCTCCTACAATGCCTAATTATGCAGGTTGTGCTAAGGTTCAGAACGTTAATGCCTCACTTCAGGCTCTGATGGCACAGCGTGCAAACCACTCGGGTCTTGTCGTCAGCACATTGTGTGAAGAAGTGCCATGCCAGGGAACTCCTTGAAGGTGCCTTTGGTGTGCTCGGTCCCTGGTGGCGATGGCCAGTAGCAGGAGAACTGTTTTGGCGACGGCTGCTCTGCTTTTGCACCCTGCTCCCTCTTTTGCTACGCTGTTGGCTCGGTCTCACCACTGCCTCTTCCTCCGAACTCTGAAAGTCAGTGGCACGACCTTCATTCCATGTGGGGTCTAGGACCTCATCGTCCCCTGCATCGTCTTCCACCCAGTCTTCCTCCCTGACCTCCTTTTCGGTCTGCACACTGCAGAAAGACTCAGCAGTTGGCACCTGTGTTTTGTCATCATCAGAGACGTGCTGAGGTGGTATTCCCATGTCCTCATCAGGAAACATAAGTGGTTTTGCGTCAGTGCATTCTATGTCTTCCACCCCTGGGGAAGGGCTAGGTGGATGCCCTTGGGAAACCCTGCCAGCAGAGTCTTCAAACAGCATAAGAGACTGCTGCATGACCTGAGGCTCAGACAGGTTCCCCGATATGCACGGGGGTGATGTGACAGACTGATGGGCATGGGTTTCAGGCGCCACCTGTGCGCTTTTTGCAGAAGACTGGGCGGGAGATAATGTGAACCTGCTGGATCCACTGTCGCCCACCCAATCGACTAGCGCCTGTACTTGCTCAGGCCTTACCATCCTTAGAACGGCATTAGGCCCGACCAAATATCGCTGTAGATTCTGGTGGCTACTGGGACCTGAGGTAGTAGGTTCAGTAGGACGTGTAGCTGTGGCAGAACGGCCACGTCATCTCTCTCCACAAGAGGCTCCACGAACACCACCACCACGACCATGACCACGTCCCTTATTAGATGTTTGCCTCATAGTTAGCGTTCACCAAGCAAAGTAAAAAGTGGTTGAGTCTGTTAAAAATAATAATCCGCCAATAAAAACCCTGATGTAGGGTATTGCACTCAATAATTTTTTTTTTTAACTCTAAATGACTGCGGTATTTGTGGCCTAAACTTCACAGTAACTTATGCACCTCTAATCCCAGATGTGCAGTATATCAGAGCTTTTTTTTAACCCCAGTAAGCAAAAGCCGTATTTGTGGCCTAAATTTCACAGTAACTTATGCACCTCTAATCCCAGATGTGCAGTATATCAGAGGTTTTTTTTAGCCCCAGTAAGCAAAAGCTGTATTTGTGGCCTAAATTTCACAGTAACTTATGCACCTATAATCACAGATGTGCAGTATATAAAACACAGTGTTTTTTCCACCCCGGTATGCAAAAGCCGTATTTCTGGCCTAAAATGAACAGTGCCTTATGCACCTATAATCCTAGATGTGCACTATATGAAACAGAGGGGTTTGTTTCACCCAGTATGCCCCAGTATGCCAAAGCCGTATTTCTGGCCTAAATGTGACACTCACTTATGCACCTATAATCCTAGATGTGCACTATATGAAACAGATGGTTTTTTTTCACCCCAGTATGCCCCAATATGAGAAAGCCGCATTTCTGGCCTAAATGTAACACTCACTTATGCACCTCTAATCCCAGATGTGCAGTATATCAGACGTTTTTTTTAACCCCAGTAAGCAAAAGCCGTATTTGTGGCCTAAATTTCACAGTAATTTATGCACCTCTAATCACAGATGTGCAGTATATCAGAGTTTTTTTTTAACCCCAGTAAGCAAAAGCTGTATTTGTGGCCTAAATTTCACAGTAACTTATGCACCTATAATCACAGATGTGCAGTATATAAAACACAGTGGGCCAGATTTATCATTACTCGGACAGCTCACTCCACTTTCACATATGGCTAAAGTCAGTTTTAGCCAAGTCAGATTTATGATCGGCCCTTTAAGACTGTAATAAATGTGGTTTGACGGTAGCAGTTTATCCGTCAGTAAGCAGCTTTACAAAAGTCGCACATCTTTACGAAAAAGTCGCACTTTTTCTGAAAAAGTCGCCTGTTATATTAAAAAGTCTCATAAGATAAGCATAGTCCTCACTGGAGTGAAACTGCACATTTTTTTGCGACTTTTTTGCGACTTTTTAAATAGTCCCAATAGTAAATCTGTCTAGAGATTAATTTACATAAGTAAACACGCCCACTTTCAGAAAACTGGCGAGCATAGTGCAGAGCAGTAAAAAGTCACAAATTTGTGCGCAGTTTTAGCGTTTGCGCATTTTTTAGCGACTTTTTCACTCCATTATTCTGACTTGAGCTAATGATAAATCTGGCCCAGTGTTTTTTTCCACCCCGGTATGTGAAAGCCGTATTTCTGGCCTAAAATGAACAGTCCCTTATGCACCTATAATCCTAGATGTGCACTATATGAAACAGAGGGGTTTGTTTCACCCAGTATGCCCCAGTATGCCAAAGCCGTATTTCTGGCCTAAATGTGACACTCACTTATGCACCTATAATCCTAGATTTGCACTATATGAAACAGATGTTTTTTCCCACCCCAGTATGCCCCAGTATGAGAAAGCCATATTTCTGGCCTAAATGTAATACTTTCTTATGCACCTATAATCACAGATGTGCAGTATATAAAACACAGTGTTTTTTCCACCCCGGTATGCGAAAGCCGTATTTCTGGCCTAAAATGAACAGTCCCTGATGCACCTATAATCCTAGATGTGCACTATATGAAACAGATGTTTTTTTTTCACCCCAGTATGCCCCAGTATGAGAAAGCCGTATTTCTGGCCTAAATTGAACAGTCACTTATGCAGCGATAATCCTAGATGTGCACTATATGAAACAGGGTTTTTTTTAACCCCTGTGTCTCAAAGCAGTATTTCTGGACTTGAAGACATGCAGATATCCTGTGCTGGTGCACTATCGTTGCATAAAATGGCTGCCGATTATGTATTGACTAACTGAAGGAAAAAAAGTTCGTTTTCAGTAGCAGTTGGCTCAGGGCAGGCTTAAAACAATTGTGCACTGCACCCACAAAACACATTTGCTGTAGATCGCTGAGTAAAGAAGCAGTTCTTCATAAGATTTCTCCCTGATCTCTCCCTCACAGCAGCTGCAGCCTATCCCTACACTAATCCGAGCAGAGTGACGGGCGGTGCTACGTGAATCCAGCTTAAATAAAGGCTGGGTCACATGCTGCAGTTGGCCAATCACAGCCATGCCAATAGTAGGCATGGCTGTGATCAGTGGCGGACTGGGGTACCTAGGGCCCACCAGTAAAATTCATTTTAGGGGCCCACCGTACGGATACATTCAAATATAATAAATAATCTATCCGTTTTTTTTATATGAACATAGACTGGTGGAGGGGCTGTAAATTGAATATATGTACAGTCATGTGAAAAAATTAGGACACCCTTTGAAAGCATGTGGTTTTTTTGTAACATTTTTAATAAATGGTTATTTCATCTCCATTTCAACAATACAGAGAGATTAAAGTAATCCAACTAAACAAAGAAAACTGAAGAAAAGTCTTTTCAAGATCTTCTGTAAATGTCATTCTACAAAAATGCCTATTCTAACTGAGGAAAAAGATAGGACACCCTTGCCCCTAATAGCGAGTGTTACCTCCTTTGGCTGAAATAACTGCAGTGAGATGGTTCTTGTAGCCATCTACCAGTCTTCGACATCGGTCTGAGGAAATTTTACCCCACTCCTCAATGCAGAACTTTTTCAGCTGTGAGATGTTTGAGGGGTTTCTTGCACGTACAGCCCTTTTCAAGTCACCCCACAGCATCTCAATGGGATTCAAATCTGGACTTTGACTTGGCCATTCCAGGACTCTCCATTTCTTCTTTTTCAGCCAATCTTTGGTTGATTTACTAGTATGTTTTGGGTCATTGTCATGTTGCATGGTCCAGTTCCGCTTCAGCTTTAATTTTCTAACTGATGGTCTCACATGTTCTTCAAGCACCTTCTGATACACAGTAGAATTCATCGTGGATTCTATGATGGTGAGCTGACCAGGTCCTGCTGCAGCAAAGCAGCCCCAAACCATGACACTTCCACCTCCATGCTTCACAGTTGGTATGAGGTTCTTTTCTTGGAATGCTGTGTTTGGTTTACGCCAAACATGTCCTCTGCTGTTGTGTCCAAATAATTCAATTTTGGACTCATCTGTCCAAAGAACATTATTCCAGAAGTCCTGGTCTTTGTCAACTTTATCTCTGGCAAATGTCAGTCTGGCCTCGATGTTTCTCTTGGAAAGCAAAGGTTTCCTCCTTGCACACCTCCCATGCAAGTTAAACTTGTACAGTCTCTTTCTGATTGTAGAGGCATGTACTTCTACATCAACAGTAGCCAGAGCCTGCTGTAGTTCTCGAGATGACACTTTAGGGTTTTTGGAGACCTCTTTTAGCATCTTGCGGTCTGCTCTTGGGGTGAACTTGCTGGGGCGACCAGTCCTGGGCATGTTGGCAGTTGTTTTGAAAGCCCTCCACTTGTAGACTATCTTCCGGACAGTGGAATGGCTGATTTCAAAATCTTTTGAGATCTTTTTAAATCCCTTCCCAGACTCATAGGCTGCTACAATCTTTTTTCTGAAGTCCTCTGACAGCTCTTTTGCTCTCACCATGGTGCTCACTCTCACTTCAACAGTCAGGAGCACACCAAACTAAATGTCTGAGGTTTAAATAGGGCAAGCCTCATTCAACATGCAGAGTAACGATCTACTAATTATGTGCACCTGGTGTGAGATCTGAGCCAATTTAAGAGGGAATACATGTGAGGGTGTCCTATCTTTTTCCTCAGTTAGAATAGGCATTTTTGTAGAATGACATTTACAGAAGATCTTGAAAAGACTTTTCTTCAGTTTTCTTTGTTTAGTTGGATTACTTTAATCTCTCTGTATTGTTGAAACGGAGATGAAATAACCATTTATTAAAAATGTTACAAAAAACCACATGCTTTCAAAGGGTGTCCTAATTTTTTCACATGACTGTATGTAGTGCAGTAGGTCTAATGTGTTATGTGCCACTTGTGCAGGGGGTGAGAGACTAGGGGCCCACTTTGCCCAGGGGCCCACTGGGGGATTCCCCTGTACCCCTGTGGGCCAGTCCGAGCCTGGCTGTGATGGCCTCTTGGGGCAAGTAGTATGACGCTTGTTGATTGGCTGCTTTGCAGCCTTTCAAAAAGCGCCATAAAAATCGCCGAACACCGAGCCCGAACCTGAACTTTTACGTAAATGTTCGGGTTCGGGTCCGGGTGCCGAAAAACCTAAAGTTCGGTACGAACCCAAACTTTATAGTTCAGGTTCGCTCAACTCTATTTGTGAATGAAGTAGTCTGTGTCTCTTATTTTTTCTATTGAAGCCGGCCACACCTACCGTCTAACATCCTGCTAATTGTCCCTTACTTGGCCCACTAATTTGAGTTACTATTTTTAGGCAGATGTTTTTTAGTTGCATCTTTAACATTTCACGGTGGTGTAAATTGTGGCAAAGCTTATTGCTCCTGGATGGGATTTTTGGGTGATATGTAAGGTTGGCTCAGACTGACTTTGAATTTATACATACAATTTATGAACATTGTCTTTGTGCTTGTTTTGGAGCTGAAAATCTATATAGTTGAGCAGTGTATGCAGTGGTGCTGGATATGTGTGTGTGTGTGTGTGTGTGTGTGAAGTTGAACAGTGTATGCAGTGGTGCTGGATGTGTGTGTGTGTGTGTGTGTGTGTGTGTGTAGTTGAACAGTGTATGCAGTGGTGCTGGATGTGTGTGTGTGTGTGTGTGTGTGTAGTTGAGTAGTGTATGCAGTGGTGCTGGATGTGTGTGTGTGTAGTTGAGCAGTGTATGCAGTGGTGCTGGAAGTGTGTGTGTGTGTGTGTGTGTGTGTGTGTGTGTGTAGTTGAACAGTGTATGCAGTGGTGCTGGATGTGTGTGTGTGTGTGTGTGTAGTTGAGTAGTGTATGCAGTGGTGCTGGATGTGTGTGTGTGTAGTTGAGTAGTGTATGCAGTGGTGCTGGATGTGTGTGTGTGTAGTTGAGCAGTGTATGCAGTGGTGCTGGATGTGTGTAGTGTTGTTTAATTTTTATTTTATTTGAATTGTCACATTGTCTTATGTTCTTTCCCTCTAAGTTCCAGAATGGCTGCATCCCGCTTAGATGTGGACGAGGAAATTCTAATTGGTGCCGTCCAGCAAAGGTCATGCATATGGGACAGCAGGGATGTTGCTTATGCAGATCAAGGCCAAAAAAAAAAACAAGCTTGGGACGAAGTTGTTACTGCTGTGTTACCAGAATGGCCCTCACTGTCATCCAGCCAACAAATTATTAAAAGTAAGATTTCAATTAACATTTTATATTGTAATTACCGTGTTTGCTGAGATTTCGTGTGTTTAATCACAGGGTGTATTTTAAAATTAAAGAGGCCCTGGCCCCCCTAAACTATACATGACACCATGTAGTAGGCTTGTCCAAATTGGCATAAGTTTAAGTTAGGCCCAACTTGACTTCAACCGCTCCCTCCTTTAGGCTACTTTCACACTTGCGTTCGGAGCGGATCCGTCTGATGTTTCATCAGACGGATCCGCTCCGATAATGCAGACGTTCGCATCCGTTCAGAACGGATGCGTCTGCATTAAAACTTAGAAAATTTTCTAAGTGTGAAAGTTGTCTGAGCGGATCCGTTCAGACTTTACATTGAAAGTCAATGGGGAACGGATCCGCTTGAAGATTGAGCCATATGGTGTCATCTTCAAGCGGATCCGCCCCCATTGACTTACATTGTGAGTCTGGACGGATCCGCTCGCCTCCGCACGGCCAGGCGGACACCCGAACGCTGCAAGCAGCGTTCAGGTGTCCGCTCACTGAGCGGAGCGGAGGCTGAACGCTGGCAGGCGGATGCATTCTCAGTGGATCCGCCTCCACTGAGAATGCATTGGGGCCAGACGGATGCGTTCGGGGCCGCTCGTGAGCCCCTTCAAACGGTGCGCACGAGCGGACACCCGAACGCTAGTGTGAAAGTAGCCTTACTTCCACAGACTCCTTTTAAAAGTGCATTTTCAGAGTAGGTGAAAGTTTAACTTATTTGCAAAAAACTTGGCAAAAACCTCCTAAGCACTAAAATAAGGTACTGGATGCTGCACTAAACGCATATCCAAGGCCATATGTGCCATTTTTGTGTGGAAATTAAATATTGGCTTTCTAAACAAAAAGTACATGCTGTTCATAATGTGACGTTTGTCGAAATAGAGGGAAGGCAGTGCAAGAACGTTGGCGATCTCTAGTTGCGCCAAATAAGAGACGTTGGAAGAAGCTAAAGTTCGCTGTCTAAGCGTGAACAATACATTTATTTTGATCAACTTGATTTTTTGCGACCAGTACTGGAAACAAGAAGGTAAATGATTATATTATAGTGTTTATATGATTTGTTTTTGTCTCCTAATTCACATGTGATTGATATTGGTCAGTGATTTCAATCAGTGATCGTGAGCCAAAACTAGGAGTGGAGGCTACACAGACATAAGGTGTAAGGAAAAGATCTGCACCTGTTCTGTGTTTAGAGACTCACCTTGTTTGGGCTCACAATGAATGATGGAAATCACTGACCAAACACTGACGTGTGAATGAGGCATTATTTTGGGAAAATATTTATTTTGCAGTACCATCGGGAATCTGCAAAGATCTACTGGTCCAGAACCTGACCATGACAGCTGGGATGCACCACCAGAGGTAACAGCTGAGGCAACAACTGAGGCCCCTTCTGCTATATCTTTTCCAGGACGAAGGAGACGACCCAATGAGACCTAACATTCCACTATCAGGCCAGTTAAGCTCACTTCTGGATGAGCGCAGGGGACTAATGGATGATCCCAACTACCATTTCTCAATGTTTGCCTTTATTGTCCTTAAAAAGCTACCAAAAGATAAAATGGATGCATGTCGCAAAGAGTTATGGTAGATTCTAAATAAATATATTTCAACACAAACAACTACCTTACCCCAAACCTAATTTCCAACTTCTGCACCACTCCATTACTACCCTGCACCACCAAACAACATACCCATTCACAACAAACCCACACAGCCAATATAACCCACCACCTGCTGATCAAACACCGTATGCTCCAAACTTCCGGACTAACCCATATCTAAGCCCATATCAAACATACCATGTACAGTACTCAGTCAGCACCATTACCAAATACAATGCCACAACCATCCACCACTGATCCACCACCCAGCATTCAACCATTTCTGCCACAACAGCAATTTGAGCCCATCCAGCCAAATCCTACACGACAAACATCAGTACAATCAAGCCAGCCTTGGAGCCAAGCCACAACTCAAGAGACCCGTCCTTCATCCAGACGCTCCACAGCTGCTGGGTCACATTCCACTTCATCTGTTGGCCAATCGCGGACACCATCAACACATACCGTTCCTGAGCCAGATTTTGCACAGTTTTCAGATTGAAGAAACCCACAATATTACATAACATGCATATGACATGTACTAACGTTTCATGTTTGGAAATGTCTGGGCCCGTGTAGTAACTACTGGCTGTATTAATGGCTGAGAAAGCAGACAATTGTCTGGTGGAAAGTGTTCACTCCTGGCAAATGCCTGCTAGCTAGCGTATTCAAATCTGGCAATTACATGTAGGGATTTCAAACTCCACATGGGGAGCAGTGATCACTATGCCACTGCTTGTCTTCATGCTCTCCAGCGTTCATGATGCGGCAATAAGCAATTACAATGCACAATATTCGACTTGCACATTGTGTTTTTTAAACATGGTTTAAACTTTAACAAATATGTTTCAATATCCACCAGCATAATTGCTCTCTGCTGCCAGAACACTGCTGGACAGCACATAGACGATCAATTGCAGAGTGATTGCTCTTCACTATGATGTGTCTGAAATTCCTACATGTAATAGCAGCTTTTGAATACACACTATAAGGTGATTGTCTGCAGGAAACGCTTCACACGCAACAGTCACCAAAAGAAGATACTATTGTAGAGAAATGGCTACAAAAAGACATCAGAGTCTTGACAGCTGAAATATTAAATAATTTTAATTCAATGATTAGATCTAATCTAACATGATTAACAGTGATGTTAAAACCACCATAGAAAAAGTGTGGTTCCCCTGAGGGCAGTGTAATAATTTATATAATGTAATATTAACAATAGGAGTCAGTTGTAAGAGGTAACAGTAATTTGTCCTGTATGCCATAAGCAAATAATTGGTAAGTACTCGTAAAGTGCAGGTGCCAGGACATATTAGTATCCAACTCTTATTCATTGAAGCAAAATAAACTCCTACATAACCAAAAATACATAAATAAGAGATCACAAGTAACACAGTAACTACATTCCCATCAGAACACAGTACCCTCTGGTGAACCACACACCCCAACGCAAGTTTCTGCAAAGCCTTCAACCTCTTAGAAATGTCCCCTCTGCCAGTGTACTTATTAATGCTGACAAACTGTGTGGAACTACTAAGCCCAGCAATATATTGTCTCTAGTCCAAGCCTGGCATACAGCACACAGAAGAGACTAATAACACAGAATATTGATAGGTGCTGTCATACAGTAAGACAGAGCTGAAATAACATAAAAATAAATGGTGACAATACTATAAAGTCATATACTCATCGCCTACAGGATTCAAACCCCCGAAGGGATTGGAGCACCGGGAAGGAAGAAACCACTGACTGCGCAATCACAGATCAGGCAGTGTAGAAGTATCATTCACATATATGTGCAGAGATATATTGATCTCTCTGACCTACATATAGATGTGTGGGAAGTAGTGTGCAGACAGTATGCAGGCTTCAGCAGATTGACAAACCATACAGGGTCACCTGCTGTGCTGCCCCCTGCAGGTCATGGTTTACATTTGCCATCAACAGATCCTGAAAACAAAGCTGAGCTCTTCTAACCTTTTGTCTATACCACTATAAAATAAATAGCAGGATTGTTCATTGAATTAAACCTTTCAGCCTCAGAAGTTTTTATGTGTTTGCATTTTTGTTTTTCACTCCCTGCCTTTCCAGGGACATAACAAGTTGTACTTTTTAATGTCAACATTTAACCACTTCCCATCTGGGCCCTTTGCCCCCTTCCTGACCAGGCCAAATTTTGCAAAACTGACATATCTCACTTTATGTGGTAATAACTTTGGAACGCCCTTATTTATCCAAGTCATTCAGAGATTGTTTTCTCGTGACACATTGTACTTCATGATAGTCATAAATTTGAGTCAAAATATTTCACCTTTATTTATGAAAAAATCCCAAATTTACCCAAAAATTTGAAAAATTCGCAATTTTCTAAATTTCTATTTCTCTGCTTTTAAAACAGAAAGTGATACCTCATAAAATATTTATTATTTAACATTCCCCATATGTCTACTTTATGTTGGCATCATTTTGGAAATGTCATTTTATTTTTTTAGGACGTTAGAAGGCTTAGAAGTTTAGAAGGAATTCTTCAAATTTTTAAGAAAATTGCCAAAATCCACTTTATAAGGACCAGTTCAGGTCTGAAGTCAATTTGTGGGGCCTACATAGTGGATACCCCCATAAATGACCCCATTGTAGAAACTACACCCCTCAAGGTATTCAAAACCGATTTTACAAACTTTGTTAACCCTTTAGGCGTTCCACAAGAATTAAAGGAAAATGGAGATCAAATTTTAAAATTTCACTTTTTTGGCAGATTTTCCATTTTAATCAATTTTTTTCTTTAACACATCGATGGTTAACAGCCAAACAAAACTCAATATTTATTACCCAGATTCTGCGGTTTACAGAAACACC
>NC_053389.1:318547612-318598537 GCF_905171765.1 Bufo bufo
GAATAGGCTTGGTTAATATGGGCGGATATGTTCACACCCAGATAAGATATGTGCGAGGTAGCCCACACAAATGGAAAGGAACGGGACAGGGAAGAAATAGTGGACTTGGGGACACCAATTCCCAGAGCTGTACATTTAGAAAAATTTATTTTGAAGTTGGAGATTTGCCCAAAGGATTCAAATAGGCTAAGTACACTAGGGAACGCTTTCCAGGGTTAGGCAGGAGAAGTAACATATCGTCGGCAAATGCCGCTACTTTATGGGTCAAAGGTCCCACTTTTATGCCCCTGCCTAGTACCATTGGAAATAGAGAAAGAGGAGGATAGGGTCCCATTGATCCTGACTCGGGCACGGGGCGAGGAGTAGAGGGACAGCACCGCACCGACAAAGGAGGGAGGAAAGCCAAATTTAAGCAAAGAGGCCTCCATAAACCTCCAATCCACTCGGTCAAACGCCTTCTCAGCATCAGTGCTGAGAAGGGTGAGCTGTGTGTTGTTAGCTAGAGCATATTCGATGGCATGTAGTACTCTCAAGGTGCCGTCCCTGCACTCCCGGCCCCCCACAAAACCCGCCTGATCCAAATGTATTAATCTCTGAAGGAGGGGACTAATTCTATGAGCAAGAATCTTAGCCCATAATTTTGTGTCTGCGTTGAGCAGCGAGATGGGCCGATAGCTAGAAGGGAGAGATGGGTCCTTCCCTTCTTTAGGGAGCACCACAATATGAGCCTCCAAAGACTGAGCAGACATAGGGGAACCGGAGAGAAGAGCATTAAAATAAAGGACCAGTTGAGGGCCTAAAACCGGGAAGAACTTTTTAAAATATGCGATAGGGAACCCATCAGGGCCAGGACTCTTGCCCGGGGGAATAGAGGATAAAACTCTCTTCACCTCCTCTAAAGTAATAGGAGAAGTTAGTGAAACCCTATCATCATCAGTTAGGACCGGTAGTTTGAGGGAGGACAGAAATACTGAGGTTTGCCGCATGCGATCTACTAATTCCGCAGAGGTTTCATCTTGACGTATATTATAAAGGGAATGATAATATGTGGTGAAAGTACTAGCAATATTCCCCGTGTCAGCCATTACATTACCATCTAACGAACGCATAGACTTAATATGGGCTTGCTCAGATCTCTTCTTGATCATGGCGGACATGATTTTGTTGCCTTTATCACCATGGGCATAATGTTTGTGTTTCAGTCTGACGAAGGCGTTTGCAGCTTTTGTATTAAGGAGTGATTTCAGGTCGTTCCTAAGGGAAACTAGTCGGTCATGATCCTTAAGGGCCAGGGATTTCTTGTGTGTGCATTCTAAGATCGCTATTTTGGACAGAAGGGCATTGATGTCGGCTACTTGTTTCCTCTTAACAAATGAGCCCAATGAAATAAGTTCTCCCCGGATTATGGTTTTATGCGCCTCCCAAATTGAAGCAGGAGAAGCCTCAGAGGAGGAATTGGTAATAAAGTAGTCAGTTATAAGTTTAGAAAAGGAGCTAATTTGAGAGGGGCTATTCAAAAGGGTGGGGTTAAAACGCCAAGACCATTCTCTTGAGTTAACCCCTGGCAAGGACAAGGATAAGAAGAGCGGGGCATGATCTGAGACCGTAATATTGTGGATATCAACCCTTTGCACCTGCTGCAGATACCTATCCTGTAAGATTTTCCATTTTAACCCATTTTTTTCACTAACAAAGCAAGGGTTAACAGCCAAACAAGACTGTATCTTTATTGCCCTGACTCTGCCGTTTACAGAAACACCCCATATGTGGCCGTAAACTACTGTACGGCCACACATCGGGGCGTAGAGTGAAAGGTGCCCCGTTTGGCTTTTGGAAGCCAGATTTTGCTGGACGGTTTTTTTTGACACCATGTCCCATTTGAAGCCCCCTGATGCACCCCTAGAGTAGAAACTCCATAAAAGTGACCCCATCTAAGAAACTACACCCCTCAAGGTATTCAAAACTGATTTTACAAACTTTGTTAACGCTTTAGGTGTTGCACAAGAGTTATTGGCAAATGGGGATGAAATTTGAGAATTTTATTTTTTTGCCTAATTTTCCATTTTAACCCATTTTTTCCACTAACAAAGCAAGGGTTAACAGCCAAACAAGACTGTATCTTTATTGCCCTGACTCTGCCGTTTACAGAAACACCCCATATGTGGCCGTAAACTACTGTACGGGCACACAGTAGGGCGTAGAGGGAAAGGTGCGCCGTATGGTTTTTGGAAGCCAGATTTTGCTGGACTGTTTTTTTGACACCATGTCCCATTTGAAGCCCCCCTGATGCACCCCTAGAGTAGAAACTCCATAAAAGTGACCCCATCTAAGAAACTACACCCCTCAAGGTATTCAAAACTGATTTGACAAACTTTGTTAACCCTTTAGGTGTTGCACAAGATTTAATGGAAAATAGAGATACAATTTCAAAATTTCACTTTTTTGGCAGATTTTCCATTTTAATTTTTTTTTTCCAGTTACAAAGCAAGGGTTAACAGCCAAACAAAACTCATTATTTATGGCCCTGATTCTGTAGTTTACAGAAACACCCCATATGTGTTCGTAAACCGCTGTACGGGCACACAGCAGGGCGCAGAAGGAAAGGAATGCCATACGGTTTTTGGAAGGCAGATTTTGCTGGACTGTTTTTTTTGACACCATGTCCCATTTGAAGCCCCCCTGATCAGGGCCGGATTAACGTAGGGGCTGATGGAGCTGCAGCTCCAGGCCCCTACCATAAAATAGGCCCATCTGCCAGCCAAAAGGCCGTCGGGAGGGTTAAAAGTCCTCTGTTGTACACAGCGCAGCGTCACACAGCACACAGACAATGCAGAGACGCTCACCTCACGCTGGCAGCAGGGAGCCTGAGGGCGGGACTCGGGAGGAGCGTAATATGATCCTAGAGTGGAAGCTGCTTCTGCCAGCCCCTCCCCTCCCCGCCCACCAACCAATCAGAGCTGAGGCAAGGCAAGCACTTCACAGGTCCTGTAAGGGAACTGCACAGTGTAAAGTGTAGTTCCCAGGTTAGAACAGTGCATCTGCCAGGACCTGTGATGACATCATCTTCAGCATCACAGGTCCTGCAGAATCTAGCAAAGGAACTGCACCAAAAATGGTGTAGTTCCTAGGTTTCAAAGGTACATCTGCCAGGACCTGTGATGACATCATCACAGGTCCTTCAACCCCTAACAGCAAGTATTTGAAGTTCACAATCAGCTCTGCATTGATCCATACAGACTGGAATGGAGTGGTAAGAGGAGGTCCTCCACTTTTCATCATTTACCCCCCCTCCATGCCCTGTTTTTACTCATTGCTCACTCATGTATAATACTTCAGACAGGTACAGTGACCACAACCTCATGTACTTCACACACACAGTGACTATAATGTATAACTGACCACATATTTCTATAAACACTGCATCTACAGTATTATACCTTGTATGCCTCACATCTATATATATATATATATATATATATATATATATACACACACACACTCTGCATATATTAAACAGTATTATAGATGCAATATGTACAGATATATAATATATATTGCAGTGTACTGATATGTGAGGTACAAGGTATAATAGATGCAGTGTGTATAGATATATTGTATATACAGCAGTGTACTGATATGTTAGGTACGAGGTATAATAGATGGTGTGTACAGGTATATTGTATATACAGCATTGGATTGATATGTGAGGTACGAGCTGTAATTTATACCTCATATATCAGTACACTGCTGTATATACTATATACCTGAACACACTGCATATATTATACCTCGTACCTCACATATCAGTACACTGCTGTATACACTATACATCTGTACACACTGTATCTATTATGCCTCTTTTGTGTGCCAGGCCTGTTTTGTAATCCCAATCCGGCCCTGATGGCATAAATTATAAAACAGCAGCGAACATAGTTCATGGAACAAAGAGAGAGGCCTGGAATGGGTAGTGGGAGGGGCTATAAAAGGGGAATGGGGGCCCAATTTAGATTCTTGCTATGGGGCCCAGTGATTTCTATGTACGCCTTTGACAGGAGCAGAGAGATAAGAGAAGTGACAGATGACACAGAGTTTAGATTACAGGTTGAATTAACCCTTTAGGATCAAATTGGCTTCTCAGGAGATATATATGTTAAAGGCATCTCGTTCAGTAGCTATATAACTAAGGGTGGGTTCACATCTCCTTTATGGATTCCGTTAAGTGGGGACTGTGGGGACTATTTTATTATCAGTCAGTGACTGTGTTACTGTAATACTGTTATCAATTCAGCACATAGTTTTCCCTGTGCGTGCATTCACATTTCACTTCACTTGGTTCGTTGTACTACTGTCAGTGTCAGACTGTTGTCCCTGTGGGTAACAATGCACAACAGACAACAATGCACACCACAGTGACAGCTCCTGAGTCCTGTCCTGAGTCCTCCTGTCCGGCGTCAGCCTCAGCTTCCCTTCACTATCACTATAATCAATCACTCTTCCTGATCCTGACTCACTCATTAGAGAGCTGAAGAGCCGACTGAGTCAGCAGCAGCAAGTGAATCGAATGGATAGCATCTGCGCATGCGCACCGGCACCTAGAGTCTTCAGTTCACTTGCGAGTCAGCTCAGCAGTCAGTGACTCACCAAGTGAACCGAAGATCCGATTCATGAATCGGTTCATTTGAATGAGCTGATTCAAATGAACCGATTCATCTGAAAGATCCGAACTTCCTATCACTACTGAGGTCATATCCGGCGGGCCGCGGCATTACAGGAACAGCACCAGCTGCTCTGACGTCCTGCCGCCGGATATACGTCACAGGATATCCGGCGGCAGGACGTCAGAGCAGCTGGTGCGGTTCCTGTAATGCCGGCCCGCCGGATATGACCTCAGTGCGCCCGCGGTTATCCCTCCTGCACGCTGCGCTGTGTACAACCTACTCAGCAGTTTCGACCAGCACACGGCCCACAGCGCTCAGCCACACCAGCCCGTGAGACAGCAGGAGCTTCTGGAGCAGGGCAGGTATCAGATAAACTCATCCAGTTGGAAGGGAGGGCAATCATAGTGCTGTTCTGATTTATGGACACAGCTCTCAGCATGCTTAGCCAGCCTTCTATCTGGCTGTTTCTGAGCCTGTGGACTGTGACTCTCAAGAAGCACAGCCAGATAGAAGGCTGGCTAAGCATGCTGAGAGCTGTGTCCATAAATCAGAACAGCACTATGGAAATTACTGACTGGCTAAGCATGCTGAGAGCTCAGTCTAAATAACATAACACATTAAAGAAATTACTGTTTCTAGCTGCTAGTCCACAGCAGCTAGAAACAGTAATTTCTTTAAAGGGATTCTGTCACCAGGTTTGACCCCTGTCAGCTAAAAATATGCTGATGTTCAGGGCGTCTTCACGATTCCTAATGTGGGCTTATAAATGTCATCTGTGGGCTTATTTAGCTAAAAAACAGCTTTTACTAACCTGTCAGTCAAACAAATAAGGTGCCCAAGGGGATGTTAATGGGTGCAAGATGCCCGCCGCACCCACCGCCGTTCGTGCCCAGCGCCGCCTTTCCGGACTTCTGCACCGCCTCCTAATCCTCTGTGCCGCCTCTCGCTCTCCCTCACTCCCCCCTCCTTCTGCTGTAAGATCTCGCGCTTGCGCACAGGGCTCTGCCTGATGCGCCCGTGCAGACTTCTCCATTTGGCTTCTTACAGCGAAGTGCGCATGCGCCGGCACTTCGCTCAACCCCTGTATGCGCAAGATCTTACAGCAGGAGGAGGGGGGAGGGAGGGAGAGCAGGAGGCGGCGCAGAAGTCCGGAAAGGCGGCGCTGGGCATGAACGGCGGCGGGTGCGGCCGACACCTTGCATTCATTAACATCCCCTTGGGCACCTTATTTGTTTGACTGACAGGTTAGTAAAAGCTGTTTTTTAGCTAAATAAGCCCACAGATGACATTTATAAGCCCACATTAGGAATCGTGAAGACGCCCTGAACATCAGCATATTTTTAGCTGACAGGGGTCAAACCTGGTGACAGAATCCCTTTAATGTGTTATGTTATTTAGACACAGTTATTTAGACACAGCCTTCTATCTGACTGGCTAAGCATGCTGAGTGCTGTGTCCATAAATCATAACACAGCTCTATGAAAATTACTGTTTCTAGCTGCTGTTGTCCACAGTCCACAGCAGCTAGAAAACAGTAATCTTCATAGTCATGTTAAATGATCACTATAGTGTCAGGAAAACAAAGCGGTTTTCCTGACACTATAGTGCCCTGAGGGTGCCCCACCCTCAGGGTCCCCCTCCATGTTGCCAAGATAGAAGCCAAATGAAGGGGTAGTTGCAGGAACAAAATACTTTAATGGTATCGATAAAATATATATGTAATTAAGACACTGAGTGCAGTTCCATAAAAAGGCCCAGCAAAATCCTCAGCACCAGGCCCATGATGCTCTTAATCCGGCCCTGCCCGTGATGCACCCCTAGAGTAGAAACTCCATAAAAGTGACCCCATCTAAGAAACTACACCCCTCAAGGTATTCAAAACTGATTTGACAAACTTTGTTAACCCTTTAGGTGTTGCACAAGATTTAATGGAAAATAGAGATACAATTTCAAAATTTCACTTTTTTGGCAGATTTTCCATTTTAATTTTTTTTTCCAGTTACAAAGCAAGGGTTAACAGCCAAACAAAACTCATTATTTATGGCCCTGATTCTGTAGTTTACAGAAACACCCCATATGTGTTCGTAAACCGCTGTACGGGCACACAGCAGGGCGCAGAAGGAAAGGAATGCCATACGGTTTTTGGAAGGCAGATTTTGCTGGACTGGTTTTTTTGACACCATGTCCCATTTGAAGCCCCCCTGTTGCACCCCTAGAGTAGAAACTCCAAAAAAGTGACCCCATTTTAGAAAGTATGGAATAGGGTGGCAGCTTTGTTGGTACTAGTTTAGGGTACATATGATTTTTGGTTGCTCTATATTACACTTTTTGTGCGTCAAGGTAGCAAGAAATAGCTTTTTTGGCACGTTTTTTTTTTTGTTATTTACAAAATTCATCTGACAGGTAATTTTATAGAGCAGGTTGTCGCGGACGCGGCGATACCTAATATGTATACAATTTTTTTTATTTATGTAAGTTTTATACAATAACTTCATTTTTAAAACCAAAAAAAGTTTTAATGTCTCCATAGTCTAAGAGCCATAGTTTTTTCAGTTTTTGGGCGATTATCTTGAGTAGGGTCTCATTTTTTGCGGGATGAGATGACGGTTTGATTGGCACTATTTTGGGGTGCATATGACTTTTTGATCGCTTGCTATTACACTTTTTGTGACGTAAGATGACAAAAAATGGCTTTTTTTACAGCGTTTTTATTTTTTATTTTTTACGGTGGTCACCTGAGGGGTTAGATCATGTGATATTTTTATAGAGCCGGTCGATACGGACGCGGTGATACCTAATATGTATACTTTATTTTTATTTATGTAAGTTTTACACAATGATTTCATTTTTGAAACAAAAAAAATCATGTTTTAGTGTTTCCATAGTCTGAGAGCCATAGTTTTTTCAGTTTTTGGGCGATTATCTTGAGTAGGGTTTAATTTTTTGCGGGATGAGATGACGGTTTGATTGGCACTATTTTGGGGTGCATATGACTTTTTGATCGCTTTCTATTACACTTTTTGTGACGTAAGATGACAAAAAATAGCTTTTTTTACACCGTTTTTATTTTTTATTTTTTAAGGTGGTCACCTGAGGGGTTAGATCATGTGATATTTTTATAGAGCCGGGGTCGATACGGATGCGGCGATACCTAATATGTATACTTTATTTTTATTTATGTAAGTTTTACACAATGATTTCATTTTTTAAACAAAAAAAATCCATGTTTTAGTGTTTCTTTAGTCTGAGAGCCATAGTTTTTTCAGTTTTTGGGCGATTATCTTGGGTAGGGTATGATTTTTGCGGGATGAGATGACGGTTTGATTGGTACTATTTTGGCGTACATGTGACTTTTTTGATCACTTTTATTACCTTTTTTGGGAAGTAAGGTGGGCAAAATTTAAATTTTCTCATAGTTTTTATTTTTTTATTTCTATGGTGTTCACCGTGCGGGGAAAGTAACATGACCATTTTATAGATCAGGTCGTTACGGACGCGGCGATACCTAATATGTGTAGTGTATTTTATTTTTTTAATTTTTATTCAGTGATGAATGTTTTTTTTTTATCTTAACTTTTTTCACTTTTTTTTACATTTTTTTTGACCCAGACCCACTTGGTTCTTGAAGATCCAGTGGGTCTGATGTCTGTATAATACAGTACAGTACAATATATATTGCACTGTACTGTATTTTACTTACACTGAACAGATCTCTGCTTTTAGCATAGATCTGTTCAGCACCATGGACAGCAGGACGCCTGAGCAGGCGTCCTGTTGCCATGGGAACCTTCCCCGTCTGCCACAACTTCGCAGACGGGGAAGGGTAAGCACAGGGCTGAGGGGGGCTGTCGGGGGGCTCTCTCCCTCTCCATCGGGGGGCTGCAAAGGCACAGCAGCCCCCCGATGGAGAGGGAGGGAGCTCCCTGACCGATGACAGTTAACTTTTTCCATACAGCGGTCCGTACGGACCGCGGTATGGAAAGGGTTAAACGGCTGACATCTGCACAGATGTCAGCCGTTTATACCAGGGTGCCAGCAATGTGCTGGCACCCTGGTATACCCACTAGAAGCCAACGATCATTCATGGGGAGGCGGGCGGGGGATCGCGATCCCGCCTGCCGCACCGCCCGCCTCCCGCAACGCCCCCACCGCATGCGACACCCCCCCCCCCGCACCACCCGCCGTCATCAAATCGTGCAGGGGTGCAGGGGGGGGTGAAAAATATTGATTTTAGGCACTCAAAAGTTTCTGATCCCCGCGGTCAGGGACCGCGGGGATCGGAAACTGCAAAATGCGCAGCAAACCGCAGGTCTGAATTGACCTGCGGTTTGCTGCGATCGTCGACACGGGGGGGTCACATGACCCCCCCTGGCGTTGTCACAGGATGCCGGCTGAATAATTTCAGCCGAAATCCCGTTCTAATTAACCCCTGGGGCGCCGGAATACTGATTTCAAGTTAGGACGTACCGGTACGCCCTGAGTCCTTAAGGACTCGGGAAATAGGGCGTACCGATACGCCCTGCGTCCTTAAGGGGTTAAAGGGGTTCTTCAGTTTGTTTAAACTGATGATCTATCCTCTAACCGGGACCCCCATCGATCAGCTGTTTGAGAAGGCAGCGGTGCTGGCAGTAGCGCCGCGGCCTCCTCACTGTTTACCGCAGGCCCAGTGACATCACGACTAGTATCAACTGGCCTGGGCGCGGCTAAGCTCCGTTCGCTTGAATGGAGCTTAGACGCGCCCAGGCCAGTTGATACTAGTCGTGCCAGCACTGGGCCTGCGGTAAACAGTGAGAAGGCCGCGGCGCTACTGCCAGTGGTGCCTGGTTTGAGGTCTGGATTGTGATCAGTATACATCACAATATTGCCTTCATTGGTTTTCCTTCTCTGTATATGTCACTGATTGCTGTTGATTCACATCAGTGTCATCTAGCTTTTTGTTTCTCTCATATTGCACTCTATCATATGCATTCTGTGTGCCACATCGTGGCGCCAGTGGTATACATTGTTTTGGCATATATACCTTCTTTCTTTTTCCTACATAGATCAAATTAGTGACTACATCATTGTTGATGAATATATGGATTTCTCTATAAAAAAAAAAATTATGCTGATCGCATTTTGCACTTACACTTTATTCTTTGACCCGTCAATCATGCACCACAAGCCCCAGTACCACTTTTTTAATTGTGTTTTTAACCTTGTGTCTTGTCAATCGTGAGTATTTATGTGATTATAATAAAATTGTGTATAGTTTCATAATATTTTGCGTTGGTATATTATTTCATATTATTTAGTGGGTATCCATATATCCCTTTTGGTTGACTACTGTTATGTAAGTCACATGGAGTTACTAATTAAGTACAGTACCTTCATGATGGAGTTACTTATTTAGCACCACCATGTACATAATAGTAACCCTTATTTGAGACACATTAGGGTTATGGGGGGTAAATGATGTGGCTACTTAATATTAAAGGGGTTCTCTGGGCTTTTAATATTGGTGACCTAGCCTCAGGATAGGTCATCAATATCAGATTGATGGGGGTCCGACACCCGGCGCCCCCACCTATCAGCTATATGAGGAGACAGTGTGCACATGCCGTCTCCCATTTATCTTCCTGCTCGCTGCTGCTTTGCCATAGTCAGCAGCAGTGAGCACGAAGAAAGACGGGATACAGAATGTGCACACTGCGCACGCTATCTCCTCATGCAGATGTCGGACCACCCCGATCTGATATTGATGACCTATCCTGAGGATAGATCATCAATATTAAAAGCCTGGAGAACCCCTTTAAGATACATGTGTAATGTCCCGGAGTGCCAATACCACTTCTTTTGGCACCTTGCTACCGTCTCCTATGTGCTAATGTATAACAACTAATGTATTTTGTGTCATCGCCTAATAATGTGCATATTTATTCCTGAAACTGGTTATGTTCATGTAATTGAGTGGTCTACCAGCAGATGGCGGCAGCATTGGCAGTATTAGCTTCCCTGGAGAGGAACCTCCTTGTGCCCTTCCAGCCCTCTCTAGAGAGGGAGGAATTAGTATGTTAGAAGTCAGTGTCTAGTCCAGTGGCGTGCCTAGGGTGTTTGGCACCCGGGGTGGGTCCTTTCTCTGGTACCCTCCCAATACTTGTAAATTGTACCCCCTCACAGTAGTATTGCCCTCATTGTACAACCTTCACAGTAGTTTATACAGATGTGTGCCCCCTCACAGTAGTTATGCCAACATTGTGCCCTCTCACAGTAGTTATGCCCACATTGTGCCCCCTCACAGTAGTTATGCCTTCTGTGCCCCTTTCACAGTAATAATCCCCATTGTGCCCCCTTCACAGTAATAATCTCCATTGTGTCCCCTTCATAGTAATAATCCCCATTGTGCCCCCTTTATTGTAATAATGCCCACTATGCCCCCTTCTCAGTAATAATGCCCGGTGTGCCCCCTTCACAGCAATAATGCCCATTGTGCCCCTTCACAGTAATAATGCCCATTGTGCCCCCTTCACAATAATAATGCCCACTGTGCAAGTAATGCCCCCTGTGCCCCCTCCATAGTAGAAATCCCCATTGTGCCCCTTCACAGTAATAATAACTATTGTGCCCCCTTCACAGTGATAATTCCCACCGTGCCCCCTTCACAGTACTAATGCCCACTGTGCTAGTAATGCCCTCTGTGCCCCCTCCATAATAAAAATCCCCACTGTGCCCCCTTCACAGTGTTAATTCCCATTGTGCCCCTTCACAGTAATAATGCTCATTGTGCCCCCTTCACAGTAATAATGCCCATTGTGCCCCATCACAGTAATAATGCCCACTGTGCTAGTAATGCCCTCTGTGCCCCCTCCATAGTAGAAATCCCCATTGTGCCCCCTTCACAGTAATAATGCCCACTGTCCCCCTTTCACAGTAATAATGCCAACTGTGCTAGTAATGTCCTCTGTGCCCCCTACAAAGTAGAAATCCCCATTGTGCCCCCTTCACAGTAATAATGCCCATTGTGCCCCCTTTACAGTAATAATGCCCATTGTGCCCCCTTTACAGTAATAATGCCCATTGTGCCCCCTTCACAGTAATAATGCCCACTGTGCCCCTTCACAGTAATAATGCCCACTGTGCCCCCTTCATTGTAGTAATGCCCTCTGGCTCTGTGCCCCCTCCATAGTAGAAATGTTCATTGCGCCCCCTTCACATTAGTAATGCCCTCTGTGCCCCCTCCATAGTATGAATGCCCCCTGTGCTCTCAGCTGTTTGAAGAGAGGGCAGTGCTCATATGAGAGCTTCTTTCTCTGTTCTGTTAACCTGCCGCCATAGCATTTGCAGTGATGAGCAGGTAAACAGAGCAGAGAAGGCAGCACTCATACAAAAAAAAGTTGACAACCCCTTTAAAGACATACTTGGAAAACATTACATACAGCGCTACAGAACATATAGGGTCATATAGCACCACATACCTCTTACATCCAATGACTTCGCTTCTCTGATATAGATATTCTCTTTCCTCTCCTTCTCCTGTTAGACCTGACCACCTTGGGGACTTCTTTCAGCCGCGCCTCGTCTCTGCAGAGTTTAACAAACAGATATCTTACTTTCCCACTTTTCTATCATCCTCCCACCTTCTCAACACCCCATCCTGCCACCCCCAATACTGTGTCCACTGTGCTCCCCAATACTTTCCTGCAGAAACAGTCCCCCTGAAAATACTGGTACCACACAGATAGTGCGTCAGTACTAAAACACCCCTTTATATTGTGCGCTAGTAAAAAAAAAAAAACACCTTCCTTTCAAATCAGACCCCCATATAAAACCCCCTTTAGACCTCTATGTCAGACCCCAGATAAGACCCCAGTTTTAAACCTCAGATCAGACCCCCATTAGACCTCCATGTAAGACCCCGACCCAAAATCAGACCTCAGATAAGACCCCCATATAGGACTCCATTAGACCTCCAGACCCACATATCAGACCTTAGACCAGACCCCCATATCAGACCTCAAGACTCCCATTAGACCTTTAGATCCCCATTAGACCTCCAGACCCCCCAGTCAGACCTCCATACCCCCAATCAGACCCCCATTAGACCTCTAGACCCCCCAGTCAGACCTCCATACCCCCAATCAGACCCCCATTAGTCCTCCAGACCTGTAATCAGACCCCCATTAGACCTCCAGACCCCCAATCAGACCCCTATTAGACCTCCAGACCCCCAATCAGACCCCTATTAGACCTCTAGACCCCCCAGTCAGACCTCCAGACCCCCAATCAGACCCCCATTAGACCTCTATACCCCCCAGTCAGACCTCCAGACTCCCAATCAGACCCCCATTAGACCTCTAGACCCCCCAGTCAGACCTCCAGACTTCCAATCAGACCCTCATTAGACTTCCAGACCCTCAATCAGACCCCAATTAGACCTCCAGACCCCCAATGAGACCCCCATTAGACCTCCAGACTCCCAATCAGACCCCCATTAGACCTCCAGACTCCCAATCAGACCCTCATTAGACTTCCAGACCCCCAATCAGACCCCAATTAGACCTCCAGACCCCAATCAGACCTCCGGACCCCCATTAGACCACTTCAGACCCCCCAGTCAGACTTTCAGACCCCCCCCCCCAGTCCAACCTCCTGACCCACCTAGTCAAACCTTCTGATTAGTGATGAGCGGCAGGGGTCATATTTGAATTTGTGATATTTCGTAAATATTTTGTAGAATATTTATCGAATATTTGCAAATTCGAATATCCTTTTTTTTTACTTGAAAATCGGCAAGGTAATGATCGCGTAAAATGCGAGTATTACGCGATCAATACAGGCGTGGGTCAAAAACGAATATATAGCACTATAGAATATAGTGCTATATATTTGTTTTTTAGAATTTTTGTCATTTTTTTCCATCTAAAGTTATGATTCCTCCCACAAGCATGAAGCAGGGAGGAATCATGTGATGGAAAAAAATTCTGAATATTCGAAAAACGAATATATAACACTATATTAAAAATATTCAAGAATTCTGAAAGTGCCGATATTCGCGATTAAAATTCGTAATTCGAATATTTGCACTCAACACTACTCCTGACCCCCCCAGTCAGACCTCCTGACCCCCAATAGACCACTCCAGACCCCATTAGACCTCTCCAGACCCTCCATTAAACCTCCATATCAGACCTCAGATCAGACTGTAAAATAATAAAATCACTTACCTCTCCTGTCACCACTCTTCCTGTCCTGGCTGTCTTCTCTTCTCAGGGCTTGCGCTGCAGTCACCTGACCTCCTGCAGTGTCAGGTCGGAGTGCGCTCTGTACGTCCTGACGCTGCAGGCAGCCAGGACACAGCAGCGCGGGCCCTGAGAAGAGTGAGCGAGCAGGAGGAGGGGTGAGTACTGGACAGTACTGGACTAGTATTCCCTTTATAAGATGCACTGCATCTTATAAAGGGAAAAGCAATGAGCGCTTCCATCTGTGTTGATCGAAGCACTCATTGCCCCCCCTGAGAGCGCTGAGAGCTGGCACCCAGGGCGGGCCCCCTCCCTCCCTGGGAACGCCACTGGTCTAATCTACCTTCCTTAGGGAGAGGTTGTATGTCGGCTAACAGAGCACTGCCTCTGCTAGGCCTGCAGGCCCTGCCTGCAATATCTACATGGTTGCTTGTCCCCTCCTGGGCTTGCATTGCCTTCATCCAAGCTGAAGCTAGAGCTTGAGGTACTCCAACGCCAGGACAAGAGGTTCCTAGGATTATAAGTAAGAGACAGGCTACAGCTAACTTAAGTTCCAGCAGAAGAGGAAGAGTTTCCTATGTATCCAGCCAAGCATAGCAGGGTTGAGAGAGCTGAGATTGTTGCAGAGAAGTATTTGCCAATACCTGCTGATGACTAAGATATCGTTTGGAAGCTGTTTGGATTACCAATGTATGCCAAGTAAAAGCAACTGTTCAACGTTACTACAAGTCTGAACTCCATTTATTCCACTTTTTCATCATCCAAGTTCAACTACCCCCTTTTGCACTGCTTCGGACCACATCACGTCTGGGTTCTACGGATATCCAGGTAGGAACACCGTAACACGTGTATATAACATCTATTGAGATTGTAGGCCACCCTGCACCACTCTGGTAATCCTACCTCTGGGTACCAACATTACCATCTACAAAGGGAGCCTTGTGCTTCGGCTGCTTAACATCAGATAGCGTCACGTTTACTTGCTCTATAAGAGGGACATATTTCATAGAGACCTCCTAAGGGGCAAGGGATACCCCAGACGTGGCTTAGTGGGCCTGTTGCACATGGACATTAAAAACGGATAAACTACGTTTTCATGGCCATTTTTCAACCATGTGTGCTATCCATTTTTAACCTCTATTTAGTATCCGTTTTTAATGGATGTTCAAAACATATCAGCCACATGCAGTGCCCTCAATATATAATATATCCTATCAGTATAACTGATGCTCTTCATAGTGCCCACAGTATAAATAATGCCCATCTGTAGTGCCCCCATTATAGATAATAGCCCCCAGTTGTGCCCCCAGTTTAGATAATGGCCCATATGGTGCCCCCAGCATAGATAGTGGCAACAAATTTTAAAAAAATACCTCACCACAGGAACTTGCTCTGTACTGGAAGTAGCAGGACTTAGCGCCCCCAGCATGATCACGACTCTTGAAGCGTCAGGTCTTGCTGCCTTCAGTGCTGTGTAAGTGTTCCCAAGCATGCTATAGGTGAGTATTTTTTTTAATTCCCTGCCGTCAGCTCCACTCATGCAACTGTTTTTAACAGCCGTTAGAAGAGTGTACTTCTGTCTAAACGGGTATTAAAAATGGGCCCATTCATTTTAATTGGGTCCTTTTGTCAACCAAACAACCAAATATAGGACATGTCTCATTTTTTGACAGCCAATGGCTGTTAAAAAATTGCCATGTAAATAGCCCCATAGACTGTAAGGATTTTGAAAGCAGCTGTGTCATGGCCATCATACTGCTATTTTCCAGTGTCGTGTGACCCTGAGACCTCTTGCACACAAACGTATTTTCATTACGTTTCCATTCAGTTTTTTTGCGGACCGTATACGGAACCATTCATTTCAATGAGTCTGCAAAAAAAATGGAAGGTACTCCGTGTGCATTCCTTTTTCGTATTTCCGTTCTGCAAAAAAATAGAACATGTCCTATTATTGTCCACATTACGGACAAGGATAGTACTGTTCTATTAGGGGCCAGCTGTTCCGTTCTGCAAAATATGTAATGCACACGGATGTCATCCGTATTTTTTGCTGATCAATTTTTTGTGGACCGCAAAATACTGTACATACGGTCGTGTGTAAGTGGACTTATTGTGAGGCACATAGTGTTACAAATTTAGTGACACCAAGTAACCCCATCATGCAGTGGCGTAACTACCGGGGAAGCAGCTGCTTCAGGGCCCGGCGCCCCGGCAGTTAGTTAAATATCGATTCTTGTCTTAATGTTCAGGGCTGACCCCTCGCTAATGTGATCTAATCTTACTGTCTCCTAAAGTCTCCTGATGTGTCTGGGATTCGAACCCACAACCTCCAATGTATCAGTGGCAAAGCATTTACCCACACAGCCATAAAGGCTGCATTAAAACTGATTGAAAAAATATGAGACTTCTTCTGTTATAGCTGGCTAAGTGTACATCTATACACATGACAGCTGCCCCAACACACCCAGCACTGCTATATCGCTATATGACAGCTGTCCCAACACACTCAGCTCTGCTATATCTCTATATATGAGCAGCTGTCATGTGTATAGATGTACACTTAGCCAGCTATAACAGTAGAAGTCTCATATTTTTTCAGCCAGCAGCAAGGCAGCTCTTATGGTCTTGTGGTTAGGTGCTTTGCATCTGCTACAGAAAGTCGTGGGTTCGGATCCCAGCAGAAACTTTTCTGAAATACAAGCACTGACTCCATATATGGACATACAGGGCGGGACACAGGAAGAGGCTGCATCGCATCGCTGACATGGAGGTAAGTAGAAGTGTTTATTATTATTTTTTAATACCCGACTGTTACTGCCATGGGGGGAGCGTGGGGCACTTGATACTGGCACCTGGGGGGGGGCGTTGGCACCTGATACTGGCACATGGGGGGGGAGGCACCTGATACTGGCACATGGGGGGGGGAGAGGCACCTGATACTGGCACATGGGGGGGAGAGGGGTTGGCACCTGATACTGGCACCTGGGGGGGGAGGCACCTGATACTGCGACCTGGGGGGGAGGGGGGTTGGCACCTGATACTGGCACCTGGGCGGGGAGAGAGGCACCTGATACTGGCACATGGGGGGGAGAGGGGTTGGCACCTGATACTGGCACATGGGGGGGAGGGAGAGAGGCAATTGATACTGGCATGTGGGGGGGGTGGCACTTGATACTGGCACAAGGGTGGGTTTGGCACTATGATACTGGCACATGGGGGAGAGAGGCACTTTATACTGGCACTTTTTTTGGGGGGGAGATGGCACTATGATACTGGGACATGGGGGGGAGGAGAGAGGCACTTGATACTGGCATGTGTGGGGGGGGGTGGCACTTGATACTGGCACATGGGTGGGTTTGGCACTATGATACTGGCACATGGGGGGAGAGAGGCACTTGATACTGGCACTTTTTTGGGGGGGGGGAGATGGCACTATGATACTGGGACATGGGGGGGGAAGAGAGAGGCACTTGATACTGGCACATGGGAGGGTTTGGCACTATGATACTGGCACATGGGGGGTGGGAAGGAGAGAGGCACTTGATACTGGCACATTGGGGGGGATGGCACTATGATACTGGGACATGTGGGGGGGAGGAGAGAGGCACTTGATACTGGCACATGATGGGGGGGCATCTATGGGGACACTTACTGGCACATTATTGGGGGGCATTATGGGGGACACTAGGCCAGCAGCCTATCAGAGGCCGGACACTGAGGGGCATCTACTGGGGCACTATATAGGGGTATTTTATACTGGGACATTATGGGGGCACTATGGAGACATTAGCTCAACTGGGGGCATTACAAGGGGGTATTTTTGCACTGTCACATTATAAGGAGAATTATTACTACTGGGGGCGGGGACATTATGGTGGGCTTTATTACTCCCCCATGGTATGACCCCCTAGTAGCAGCACCAGCCTCTCCCTGCTCTGCTATCCCTCTGCCCCTTCTCCAAATCCTTATTATGAAATCTTTCTCATTAGGATAAAGCACAACATCAGCTCCGCCGAGCCCCCCAGCCAAGTGTTGAAGTGGCGTCCGAGATCCCCAAGGGTCAAGTAACTGTAAGTTTTCATATGAAATATGTTTATGTTATACACATATAGCATCCACTGTGCCACACAATATACAGTATACCGCTACACTGTGCCAAAGGAGTGGGGTTTACACAGGAGGAGGGAGGTGCGAAGCACGCTGGAGGGGCCCTTACAAATATTTGCTGTGGGGCCCAGTCACTTCTAGTTACGCCCCTGCCATCATGTACTTCACATTACCATAATGTGATGCATGTTCATGTACAACAAGCACCTGAGCAGCCAGAGCGGAGGATAGGAGTGGTAGTTGCTCTGGCTGCAGAAAGTTTATCACAGTGGCTTTCCTCACACTGTTGCTCGCTAGGGCCAGTGCAGTGAAAGGAGGGCGCACCCTTTCTTCCCCCGGGGCACTCCCCGGTGTTAGGGTTCCTGCCTGATGGTAGTGTGGGGTGCCTTTCATGTCAACATTTGAATGGGTGCATGGCAGGGCATGTATGGTATGCAATGGCCAGAGTACAGTGTAGGAGTCAGTAACCAGTCAAGATTCAACAGAATGTCGGTCCACTACTCCATTGACCTCTTTGGCACTGATGTTATCATTCCTATAGAAGTTTAGGGAGGGAAGGGATGCAAATGAGCTCTTAACAAGCTCTGCCTCTAATGCCACCAGATGTAAGGCAGCTATCCTATAAGTCAATGTTCAGCTCTTTAAATAAGGCCTCATGCACACGACCGTTGTTGTGTTCCGTTCCACAAAATGGGGTTCCGTTGTTCCGTGATCCGTTTCCGTTTTTGTTTCCGTGTGTCTTCCTTTATTTTTGGAGGATCACCAGACATGAAGGAAAGTAAAAAAAAATCTAAGCCAAGTTTGCCATGCAAATGAAAAAAACAGACGCGGACGCGCATGACAATCTTGTGTGCCTCCGCGTTTTTTCATGGTCCCATTGACTTGAATGGGTCCGCAAACCATTTTTCGTGAAAAAAATAGACAGGTTATATTTTTTGGACGGACTGGAACCACGGATCACGAACGCGGATGACAAACGGTGCATTAGACAAGTTTTCAACGGACCCATTGAAAGTCAATGGGTCCGCAGAAAATCATGGAAAACGGAAAATAGATATGTCCCGTCCTCCTTCCTGTCTGCAGCCAGAAAACTTGCGCAGGCCTGCGGCCTGCGCGATCATCAACGTCCTGAGGGCAACAGCGCTCAGGTCACATCACTGGGCTCGGCGCATGCCCAGTGAGACTTTTGAGGCTGTTGCCCTCAGGAGGTTGATGATCGTGCAGGCGCAGGCCGCATGCGGTACTGCGCCTGCGCAAGTTTTCTGGCCGCAGACAGGAAGGAGGACGAGACATATCTATAAGGTAGATTATGACGTGGGTAGGGGGCGGAACCGTTTGCCGGGCTGTGGGAGATGTTTTGATTATCAGGAGGCGTTCTTGGGCACTGCAGGGGGGCGTCACTGGGCACCGGAGAGTGAGAAAAACGCCCCTCTGGGCACCTTGGACCCTAATTAGCATAACATAAAAATCACTTTTACATCAAAACTACTAAACAAAATAAAGTAAAAAGAAGAGTCCTGGAAATAAGCTACTTTAGTCAACATAGCGATGGTGCCAGCTTAAAATCGTAAAAGGAGGTGACAGAATCCCTTTAACTGGGTGAGAGGCCTGTGTCCGGCTAAGGGGGAAACTAACTCTCCTTAGGGAGAGAGCACCTTAATCAGTGTGAGGAGATTTATAAGCCATACATGCTCCTCTGGAATCCAGGGAGGAGAGGGATGCAAATGAGCTCTTAACAAGCTCTGCCTATAATGCCTATAGATGTAAGGCAGCTATCCTATAAGTCAATGTTCAGCTCTTAAAATAAGCCTTGAGACATGACTTGGATATTTAATAAGCCAGCACCTCATCTGTGCAGAGCAGAGAGTACTGGCTTAACTGGGTGAGAGGCCTTTATAGAAGTTTATAGATGATAAATGCTGTTGGTAGGATTATCTCTCTAATCAGGGTTTATGGATGGCTGTACTGATCAGAATACTTTGGATGGCTCTAATAATAAGTGTGGTACATGTATGATGCTTAGTGCAGGGCTTTAATCCAGAGCACTGTACATGGGATTAAAACTCCTGCAAGTTAGGCCATGTCACAGTGACAGCTGGGAACCCCGAGGAGAAGACAGATGAGGTCTATTAATGCTTCTGCCTTCTTTTTTTCTCGGTGCATAGCACTCAATAAAGACTGTGCCTGATCAGATCTGCCTATGGGGGAGGCTAGGGCTAGACGACGACAATTTTCGCACACCAATGTCGTGCGACAAAAATGTGTTGCGACTTGCATGTGATGCGCAGTCGCATGTATGTCGCGCAACATTTTTCCCTTTTTTTTGGACTTTTGGGCACAAAAATGATGCCTGACTACCTTGCAAGTGGTGTTATTTTGTTAGATGGATGCAGAAATTATTTTGTACTCTATTTTGGGTTCCCATCTTGTGGATTTTGAGCAAAGAAGAAGGAGGCGGGCTTTGAAAGGACGCACTTGGGTACATCCTATAAACTATCAGCGTTTAACTAAAGGGCATTTTGAATAGCTATTTAGTGATTTACGTCATTATTAGATGAGCGAATCGAAGTTGACGAAGTGGAATTCGATCCGAATTTCAGGAAAAATTTGATTTGCACCGAATCCAAATTTTCTCATGCTTCATGGTAACAAATCGCATTTTATCCTAAAATGGCTGCTGCACATGTGAGGACATGGAGCAAGGAACTCTGGGAACGCGGGATCACCCACAATGCCATGCATGCAGCCAATCAGCAGCCAGCCAGCCCTGTGATGTCACAGCCCTATAAATAGCCTCAGCCATCTTGGATTCTGCCATTTTCCAGTGTACTTAGTGCAGGAATAGATGTCAGCAGGCGCTGGGGACAGTGCTAGGAAAACCTTCATTGTGCTAAAAAAAAACGATTTACAAGTGCATGGCAAGATTATTCAAGGTGTAGGGAAAGGATAGGGAGGAATCATTCCACAGCATTTATGTTAAACAGGGTTCAGTAGGGGAGGTTACAGCCTAGGTAATAGGAACAATCCTATTACACCTTGCTGCACTGACTGAGGACCCAAATTGCCATTATACAGCTCTGTAATTCCAGCAAACCGTTCTTGTTATTGGGGTGTTACAGCCAATAACAGGGTTTATTACTAGGAAATATTTCTATGTCTTATTTGCCCTTGTGCGGTGCAGTTATATGTTCTAAAGCATTTTTTGGCTTGTTTTAGTGAGAAAAAAAGGGGCTTATTAGCCATTGTGTGGTGAAGTGCTAAAATTACAGCACTGTTTATCGTGTATTAGTGGCAAAAGAAAGATATATTTGCTGTTCAGCTGTGCAGTTATATGTTTTAAAGCTTTTTGTGGTGTGTATTAGTGGCAAAAGTAAAATATATTTGCCGTTCAGCGGTGCAGTTATATATTCTAAAGCCTTTTGTGGCGTGTATTAGTGGCAAAAGTTAAATATATTTGCCGTTCAGCGGTGCAGTTATATGTTATAAAGCCTTTTGTGGCGTGTATTAGTGGCAAATAGTGATGGACGAACATCTGCCAGGACGATCCGCGGCGGGCACCACTCACTTTAATGGCAGGCGAACCTGAAAAACCTTCAGGTCATATTTGCAGCCACCAAATACTTACTAGAAGTGCACAAATAGTCCCACAACATGGACAGTGACATACTAGAGGGGGATTAATGACAAAAATTCCCACAAAAAAGATGTATTTTAATCATGGGCCATTTTGATGTGTCTTAAAGGGAAATTCTCAAAAATGTGCTTTGCTAGAGCCTAGAAAATTTTTATTTTAGGCCACGGGAGTACGTGCCCTAAAAATTAGGCATTCACCTGACATAAAAGAAATTGTGATTATGTGGCTCGAGGTACATTATGCGGTCACTGAATAACAATTTTACTGTAGCCCACTGGAGTACAGGCCCCAAACATTAGGCATTCACCGTACAGAAAAGATCAAGTGATTATGTGGCTGGAGGTATATTAGACAGTCATTGGATAACAATTTTACTGCAGGCCCCAAACATTAGGTATTCACCGGACAGAAAAGATCAAGTGATTATGTGGCTGCATTCTGACAGCCCTCTGTGATGCTGGTAACATGTCTGCCATTTTGTGTTTGTACCGGGGGTCTAAGTAGGTTGCCACCCAGTACTGGTCCTTGCCCTTTATGCTTTTTATACGGAGGTCTCTCTTCAAACACTGGAGCATGAAGGCCCTCATTTGCACTAAATTGGAAGTGGTGGAGCGCCCTGGCCCCTGCTCATCACCCAGGAGAATGTCGTCCTCGGTCTCCTCCCCCCATCCACAGACAACACCAGGAATCCCCGAAAAGTTTAAAGCCTGCTCTTCTTGCTCCTCCTTCTTCCCCCAGGCACCATCCTGCTCTGACTCCTCTTCAGACTCCTGCTGACTTGTCTCAGATGGATTAGCCCCCCTGGGAATTCATTCAGCATTGCGACTTCTTCAGCTCCTGCTCCTCGACAGCTTAATCAATGACACAACGCAATGCACACTCCAGAAAGAAGGCATAAGGCATGATGTCACTGATGGCGCCCTGGCTGCGACTGACCAGTTTCGTGATCTCATCAAATGGCCACAGAAGTCTGCATGCGTCGCGCATGAGCAGTCACTGGCGCGGTGAAAAGAAACCAAGCTCCCAGAACCTGTCCTGCTGCAGAGTTCGTACAGGCAGTGGTTAACGGCACGTTGCTGCTGGAGCAGCCTATCAAGCATATACAAGGTGGAGTTCCAGCGCGTCGGGCTGTCACAAATCAGACGTCTGACGGGCAGGTGGTGTCACTGCTGAACATCAGCAAGGCGAGCCATGGCCGTGTAAGATCTTCTAAAATGGCCAGAGATTTTCCTGGCATGCCGCAAGACGTCCTGGACCCTGGGGTATTTGGCAACGAATCGCTGCACAACTAAGTTCAGGATGTGCCATGCAAGGCACGTGTGTCATTTTTCCCTGTTTCAGCGTGCTCAGCAGATTGGCACCATTGTCGCACACCACTTTACCAACTGTCAAATTGAGTGGGGTTAGCCACTGATCGGCCTGTGACCGCAGAGCTAAAAGCAGTACAGGACCGGTGTGGCTCTTGGCTTCCAGGCACAACAGCCGCAGCACAGCATGGCAACGTCTCATCTGGCACATCGAATAGGTTTTGTGGAGCTTGGGGGCTGCAGCGGAAGAAGTGCTAGCAGTGGAAAAGGAGGAGTCAGCCGAGGAGGAGATGGAGGATGGAGTAGGAGGAGGAGAAGAAGAGGCAGGCCTGCATGCAATCCGTGACGGTAACGCCAAATCCACACGGGCGCCACGGGTTGCATGCTTGACAGACGTCAGAAGGTTCACCCAGTGGGCAGTAAAAGTTATGTACCTTCCCTGCCCGTGTTTGCTAGATCACGTGTCTGTGGTCAGACACCTGGGAAATAGTGGCCATAAAGTAATAAACTTCCAATTATCATTCAAAAGAGTGTTTCTACAGGGAGGAACAAAAATACCAAACTTCAAAAAAGCTAAATTTAGCCAACTAAGAGAGGCCATAGGCTTAACTAACTGGGACAAAGTCCTCAAAAATAAAAATACAGCCACAAAATGGGATATCTTTAAAAGCATCTTAAAATCTCATTGTGAGAGGTACATACCGTAATGGGAATAAAAGGTTAAGGAACAAAAAGAAACCAATGTGGATAAACAGAACTGTAAAGAAAGCAGTAAATGACAAAAAGAAAGCATATAAAACACTAAAACAGGAGGGTAGCACGGAAGCACTGAAAAACTATAAGGAAAAAAATAGAACATGTAAAAAACAAATAAAAGCGGCCAAACTAGAGACCGAGAGATTAATTGCCAAAGAGAGTAAAACTAACCCTAAAATGTTCTTCAATTATATAAATGTTAAAAAGTATAAATCTGAAGGTGTCGGCCCTTTAAAGAGTAATGAGGGGGAGTGGCAGAGAGCGACGAGAAGAAAGCAAAGCTGTTAAATATTTTTTTCTCCAATGTATTCACTGAGGAAAATAAACTGTCAGATGAAATGCTGAATGTAAAAATAAATTCCCCATTAAAAGTGTCCTGTCTGACCCAGGAAGAAGTACAACAGCGACTTAAAAAGATTAAAATAGACAAATCGCCAGGCCCGGGTGGCATACACTCCCGTATCCTAAGGGAATTAAGTAATGTCATAGCCAGACCATTATTTCTGATATTTGCGGACTCTATACTGACAGAGAATGTCCCACAGGATTGGCGCATAGCAAATGTGGTGCCAATATTCAAAAAGGGTCCAAAAACAGAGCCTGGAAACTATAGGCCGGTAAGTTTAACATCTGTTGTGGGTAAACTGTTTGAAGGTTTTCTGAGAGATGCTATGTTAGAGCATCTCAACGGAAATAAGCAAATAACGCCATATAAGCATGGTTTCATGAGGGATCGGTCATGCCAAACTAATTTAATCAGTTTCTATGAGGAGGTAAGTTCTAGACTTGACAGCAGCGAATCAATGGATGTCGTATATCTGGACTTCTCCAAAGCATTTGACACTGTACCACATAAAAAGGTTAGTATATAAAATGAGAATGCTCGGACTGGGAGAAAACGTCTGTATGTGGGTAAGTAACTGGCTCAATGATAGAAAACAGAGGGTGGGTATTAACGGTACACATTCAGATTGGGTCACTGTCACTAGTGGTGTACCTCAGGGGTCAGTATTGGGGCCTATTCTCTTATTTATGATCTTGTAGAAGGCTTGCATAGTAAAATATCAATTTTCACAGATGACACTAAACTGTGTAAAGTAATTAACACTGAAGAGGACAGTATACTACTACAGAGCGATCTGGATAGACTGGAGGCTTGGGCAGATAAGTGGCAGATGAGGTATAACACTGACAAATGTAAAGTTATGCACATGGGAAGAAATAATGCAAGTCACCCGTACATACTAAATGGTAAAACACTCGGTAACACTGACATGGAAAAGGATCTAGGAATTTTAATAAACAGCAAACTAAGCTGCAAAAACCAGTGTCAGGCAGCTGCTGCCAAGGCCAATAAGATAATGGGTTGCATCAAAAGGGGCATAGATGCCCGTTCTGAGAACATAGTCCTACCACTTTACAAATCATTAGCCATACCACACATGGAGTACTGTGTACAGTTCTGGGCTCCTGTGAACAAGGCAGACATAGCAGAGCTGGAGAGGGTCCAGAGGAGGGCAATTAAAGTAATAACTGGAATGGGGCAACTACAGTACCCTGAAAGATTATCAAAATTAGGGTTATTCACTTTAGAAAAAAGACGACTGAGGGGAGATCTAATTACTATGTATAAATATATCAGGGGTCAGTACAGAGATCTATCCCATCATCTATTTATCCCCAGGACTGTAACTGTGACGAGGGGACATCCTCTGCGTCTCGAGGAAAGAAGGTTTGTACACAAACATAGAAGAGGATTCTTTACGGTAAGAGCAGTGAAACTATGGAACTCTCTGTCTGAGGAGGTGGTGATGGTGAGTACAATAAAGGAATTCAAGAGGGGCCTGGATGTATTTCTGGAGTGTAATAATATTACAGGCTATAGCTACTAGAGAGGGGTCGTTGATCCAGGGAGTTAGTCTGATTGCCTGATTGGAGTCGGGAAGGAATTTTTTATTCCCCTAAAGTGGGAAAAATTGGCTTCTACCTCACAGTTTTTTTTTTGCCTTCCTCTGGATCAACTTGCAGGATGACAGGCCGAACTGGATGGACAAATGTCTTTTTTCGGCCTTATGTACTATGTTACTATGTTACTAGATGTATCTTGGCACCGACACTGTGTGCCAGAGATACATTCACTTGCCGCTGAACGTGGTCATATAGCTCTGGGATGCCCTTCTGGGAGAAATATTTCCTTCCATTGCGGTGTGCCAAAGGCCACAAATTTTCTAAAGGTCACCGAGTCCACCAGTTTATATGGCAGTAGTTGGCGGGCTAGCAGTTCCGACAAGCCAGCGGTCAGCTGTTGGGCAAGGGGGTTATCCGTCATCATCAACTTTTTACTTTTGAACATTCTGGCCACGGAAGCCTGCCTTTTGCCAGATGAAAGCGACGACATCACGGTGAAAGGTGGAGTGGAGGACAAATGGGAGGAGAGAGAAGAAGAGGCAGGACGTGGAGCGCCGGGAGTGTGGCTTTGTGGGTTCTGACGGTGTTGCTCCCACTGGGCTCGGTGATGGGAGACCAGGTGCCTTCTTAAGACGGTCGTCCCCTAGGTGAGTGTTGGGCTTACCTAGACTTATGCATTGACAGCACAGGCTGCAGATGGCAACACTATTCTCAGCAGCTGACACGTTAAAAAAAGCCCACACTGCGGAGCCATATGCCAGCGTCCTGGGAGCGGCAGATGTGACCGTGCATGGTGGATGGCTCGCTCCAGACACATTTGCAGTCTTTTTGCCTCCTGTGCACTGTGAGTTCTGCCTGCTTCTCCTCTTTCTACCCCCTATCTGCTGCTCTGTCTCTCCCTCTGAACTCCCCTCCTCTTCCTCTCTTGTGGGCACCCACGTGACATTCATCGACACGTCATCATCGTCACCTTCACCACCACTGACATTAGAGATCTCGGAGTAGGCAGCAACAACGGGGACCCCTTAATGAGTATTTGCTGGAAGCTGGTGTATCAAACCCCTTAATCAATATTTGGTGGAAGCTCGTGTATTGCAGGCCTCAATCAATATTTGGTGGAAGCCGGTATATCAATCCCCTCTATCAGTATTTTGTGGAAACAGGCATATAGAACCCCTTAATGAGTATTTGCTGGAAGCCGGAGTATCAAACCCCTTAATCAATATTTGGTGGAAACTGGTGTATCGCAGGCCTCAATCAATATTTGGTGGAAGCCGGTATATCAATCCCCTCTATCAGTATTTTGTGGAAACAGGTATATAGAACCCCTAATGAGTTTTTGCTGGAAGCTGGTATATCAAACCCCTTAATCAATATTTGGTGGAAGCCGGGGTATCGCAGGCCTCAATCAATATTTGGTGGAAGCCGGTATATCAATCCGCTCTATCAGTATTTTGTGGAAACAGGTATATAGAACCTCTTAATGAGTATTTGCTGGAAGCTGGAATATCAAACCCTTTAATCAATATTTGGTGGAAGCCGGTGTATCGCAGGCCTCAATCAATATTTGGTGGAAGCCGGTATATCTATCCCCTCAATCAGTATCATGTGGAAACAGGTGTATCACACCCCTTAATCAATATTTTGTGGAAGCTGGTGTATCACACCCCTCAATCAGTATTTTGTGGAAGCCAGTATATCAAACCCCTTAATTAGTATTTGGTGTAATCCGGTGCAGTATTGCAGTCCTCAATCCTATATTTGGTGGAAGCCGGTATATCAATCCCCTCTATCGGTATTTTGTGGAAGCAGGTATATCACAATCCTTAATCAGTTTTTTGGGGGGCAACAGGTATATCACGCCAGTTGCAATTAGTTATTCCAATAGCGTTTGTCCTTCTATTTAGCTGTGGTATCTCAGCAGAACCGCACACAACTGCTGCACATTACAAATGCACTATAATATACTTTCTATGTTAGAAGGTATATTATAGGTATATCAAACCCCTCAATGAGTTTTTTTTGGTGGGTAAAAGGTACATCACACCAGTTGCAATTAGTTATTCCAATAGCGTTTGTCCCTCTATCTAGCTGCAGTATCCCAGCAGAACCGCACACAACTGCTGCACAATACAAATGCACTATAATATACTTTCTATGTTAGGTGCAGTTATATGTTCTAAAGCCTTTTGTGGCATGTATTAATAGCAAAAGTAAAATATATTTGCCGTTCGACAGTGCAGTTATGTGTTATAAAGCCCTTTTTGTCGTGTTTTAGTGTCAAAAGTAAAATATATTTGCCGTTCAGCGGTGTAGTTATATGTTCTAAAGCCCTTTTTTGCGTGTATTAGTGGCAAAAGAAAAATATTTTTGCTTTTCAGCGGTGCAGTTATATCTTATAAAGCCCTTTTTGTCGTGTAATAGTGGCAAAATAAAAATATATTTACCGTTCGACAGTGCAGTTATGTGTTCTAAAGCCCTTTTTTTGTTGTGTAATAGTAGCAAAATAAAATTAAATTTGCCGTTCAGCGGTGCAGTTATATGTTATAAAGCCTTCTGTGTCGTGTATAAGTGGAAAAATAAAAATATATTTGCTGGTCAGCGGTGTAGTTATATGTTCTAAAGCCCTTTTTGTCGTGTAATAGTGGCAAAATAAAAATATATTTGCCATTCAGCGGTGCACTTATATGTTCTAAAGCCTTTTGTGGCGTGTATTAATAGCAAAAGTAAAATATATTTGCCGTTCAACAGTGCAGTTATGTGTTATAAAGCCCTTTTTGTTGTGTAATAGTGGCAAAATAAAAATATATTTGACGTTCAGAGGTGCAGTTATATGTTCTAAAGCCTTTTGTGGCGTGTATAAGTGAAAAAAGAAAAATATATTTGCCGTTCAGTGGTGCAGTTATATGTTCTAAAGCCTTTTGTGGCGTGTATTAGTGGCAAAAGTAAAATATATTTGCCGTTCAGCGGTGCAATTATATGTTATAAAGCCTTTTGTGGCGTGTATAAGTGGAAAAATAAAAATATATTTGCCGTTCAGCGGTGTAGTTATATGTTCTAAAGCCCTTTTTTGTGTGTATTAGTGGCAAAATAAAAATATTTTAGCTTTTCAGCGGTGCAGTTATATCTTATAAAGCCCTTTTTGTTGTGTAATAGTGGCAAAATAAAAATATATTTGCTGTTCGACAGTGCAGTTATGTGTTCTAAAGCCATTTTTGTCGTGTAATAGTAGCAAAATAAAATTATATTTGCCGTTCAGCGGTACAGTTATATGTTCTAAAGCCTTTTGTGACGTGTATTAGTGGCAAAAGAAAAATCTATTTGCTGTTCAGCGGTGCAGTTATATGTTCTAAAGCCTTTTTGTCGTGTAATAGTGGCAAAATAAAAATATATTTGCTGTTCAGCGGTGCAGTTATATGTTCTAAAGCCCTTTTTTGCGTGTATTAGTGGAAAAAAAATTTTTTTTTTTACTTTTCAGCGGTGCAGTTATATCTTATAAAGCCCTTTTTGTCGTGTAATAGTGGCAAAATAAAAATATATTTGCCATTCAGCGGTGCAGTTATATCTTCTAAAGCCCTTTTTTGTGTGTATTAGTGTGAAAAAAAGAACTTATTAGCCGTTGTGTGGTGAAGTCACCGACAACTCAAAATCGGAACCATGGTTACCGAAAACGGGAAGAACATGGTGTCGGCGCTACCTGCATGGCACACGTGTTCAATCTGGTTGTCAACCGGTTCTTGAAGTCTTCCACCCATCTGCAAGACATCCTAAAAAATTTACTTTGTATGCACTTCAGCCACTCGTACACCACAAAGCACACCCTCCTTGAGCTGCAGCGGCAGAACGGCATCCTCCAACATAGGCTGATATGCGAAGTTTCCACCCGTTGGAATTTCACCCTCCATACAGTATGTTGGACCGACTATACGAACAGAGAATGGCCATAAAAGATTTCTTTATGATCCAAGGGGACAGGAGTACTCCCCTGTGTAACTTCAATGTCAGCCAGTGGTAGCTCATGTGTGACACCTGCCGTTTGCTCGGGCCCTTTGAGGAGGCTACGTTATTTGTCAGTCGCCAGGACTATGGAATGAACGATGTCATTCCAATGCTTCATGTCCCCCTGTGGGGGCTGAACTGGAGGAGAAGGAGGAGGACATTAGAGCACAAGCAATGTGTAGAGAAATGGGTGGTTTTTATACACAGGTGACAGAAGAGGAGGAGCAGGAGCAGTCTTGGGAGCTACAGGGCAATGAGGAAGAGGATGCAGAGGACCCAGACACACTGTGGAGATGGAGGCAGGGAGTCCCTCCGACTTGCACAAATGGCCCAATGCATGCTCACTTGCTTGCGTAGTGACAGCCGAATTGTCACCATTCGGCAGAAGGATGACTTCTGGCTCTCCACCTTGTTGGACCCTGGCTACCGGTCCAGAATGGGGGCTTTTTTTTACACCCGCTGAGAGGGAGGACAAACTGAACTATTATAGAGACATCCTATGTAGTCAGTTGGCCACTGCCTATCTGCTCCATTGTCCATCCTCTTACAGGGCCCTCTGCGCTCATGTTCCTTTGCCATGGCTGCTGTGGCAGGATGGGGGGTAGGAGCAGTTCCAGCTCCATCAGCAGCAGTCTAGAGTCGCTGATGAGCAGCTTTCTTCACCCGACTAAAGAAGAAACTACTCACTAGACGCAGCATCTAGACCTGGAGGAAAACCTGAACCAGCAGGTGGTGGCATACTTGGACAGCGCCCTGCCACCCCACATTGAAGATCCTCTGGACTATTGGGCAGCCAAACTGGATTTCTGGCCGCAACTGGCCGACTTTGCCCTGGAAAAGCTGTTCTGATTCTGCCAACCGCCTGATGCCACACATCTGATGCCAAGTGCTTCTTCTTTCACCCACCATCTTCAGCTGGTACTGGTTTTTCCTCCCACCTCCCCACTCTGTCACCGGGTCACTCTGTGGCCTCCTGATGCTGCTGCCACCCCCACACTGTCATTGTGCCACTCTGTGGCCTCCTCCTGATGCTGCCGCCACCTCCAGACTCTGACATTGGGCTACTCTGTGGTCTCCTTATGCTGCCTTCACCTCACAACTATGTTATAGGGCCACTCTGTGGACTTCTCTTGCTGTTCCCACCCTCCCCACTTCATGACTGGGCCACTATTTTGTCTCTTGGCCTGGCTGACATCATCATATATTTGACCTTTCTTCTGATCTAAAACAGAACATTGCAAAAATTGGTGCACTACAATGGTAAATGCAATTGACAATATATGGCTAAACCCTCACTCTGATACTAAAAATGAGACTTTCGCCAATATATTCTTATATCAAGAACATACCGGAGCCCAGGCACCTTGTCAAGGTCTCTCATAATGGAACGAGACCTAGCGCAAACCTACCTGTGCTGTATGGGCAATTACAGGGGCCGTATGGGCAATTACAGGAGCATGAGGTCCGACACAGTGAACAACTCCCAGTTACCTCCAGCGTGAATTCACACATACACTGCGTGCAGAATTATTAGGCAAATGAGTATTTTGACCACATCATCCTCTTTATGCATGTTGTCTTACTCCAAGCTGTATAGGCTCGAAAGCCTACTACCAATTAAGCATATTAGGTGATGCGCATCTCTGTAATGAGAAGGGGTGTGGTCTAATGACATCAACACCATATATTAGGTGTGCATAATTATTAGGCAAAATGGGTCAAAAGAAGGACTTGACAGGCTCAGAAAAGTCAAAAATAGTGAAATATCTTGCAGAGGGATGCAGCACTCTTAAAATTGCAAAGCTTCTGAAGCGTGATCATCGAACAATCAAGCGTTTCATTCAAAATAGTTAACAGGGTCGCAAGAAGCGTGTGGAAAAACCAAGGCGCAAAATAACTGCCCATGAACTGAGAAAAGTCAAGCGTGCAGCTGCCAAGATGCCACTTGCCACCAGTTTGGCCATATTTCAGAGCTGCAACATCACTGGAGTGCCCAAAAGCACAAGGTGTGCAATACTCAGAGACATGGCCAAGGTAAGAAAGGCTGAAAGACGACCACCACTGAACAAGACACACAAGCTGAAACGTCAAGACTGGGCCAAGAAATATCTCAAGACTGATTTTTCTAAGGTTTTATGGACTGATGAAATGAGAGTGAGTCTTGATGGGCCAGATGGATGGGCCCGTGGCTGGATTGGTAAAGGGCAGAGAGCTCCAGTCCGACTCAGATGCCAGCAAGGTGGAGGTGGAGTACTGGTTTGGGCTGGTATCATCAAAGATGAGCTTGTGGGGCCTTTTCGGGTTGAGGATGGAGTCAAGCTCAACTCCCAGTCCTACTGCCAGTTTCTGGAAGACACCTTCTTCAAGCAGTGGAACAGGAAGAAGTCTGCATCCTTCAGGAAAAACATGATTTTCATGCAGGACAATGCTCCATCACACGCGTCCAAGTACTCCACAGCGTGGCTGGCAAGAAAGGGTATAAAAGAAGAAAATCTAATGACATGGCCTCCTTGTTCACCTGATCTGAACCCCATTGAGAACCTGTGGTCCATCATCAAATGTGAGATTTACAAGGAGGGAAAACAGTACACCTCTCTGAACAGTGTCTGGGAGGCTGTGGTTGCTGCTGCACGCAATGTTGATGGTGAACAGATCAAAACACTGACAGAATCCATGGATGGCAGGCTTTTGAGTGTCCTTGCAAAGAAAGGTGGCTATATTGGTCACTGATTTGTTTTTGTTTTGTTTTTGAATGTCAGAAATGTATATTTGTGAATGTTGAGATGTTATATTGGTTTCACTGGAAAAATAAATAATTGAAATGGGTATATATTTGTTTTTTGTTAAGTTGCCTAATAATTATGCACAGTAATAGTCACCTGCACACACAGATATCCCCCTAAAAGAGCTAAAACTAAAAACAAACTAAAAACTACTTCCAAAAATATTCAGCTTTGATATTAATGAGTTTTTTGGGTTCATTGAGAACATGGTTGTTGTTCAATAATAAAATTAATCCTCAAAAATACAACTTGCCTAATAATTCTGCACTCCCTGTACAATGGGAGGAGAGAGGAGGATATGGGTCCCAGGTTACCTCCAGCGGGAAATCACACATACAATGGTAGAAGGGAGGAGGCTGTGAGTCCCACCTATCACTGAGTCATGTGATGCAGGCTACACAGGTGCACCAAATAATACTCAACCTGGAGTTGCCACACCTCCAGGTACACATATACAAACAAAATAACAAAGTAAAGTGATCTTAAAAGGCAGAAAAATGCTCAAAACCCCAAATGCTGTTGCGTATTTCTAGCTGGGGGAGCAAATCCTGAGGAAGCTACACGCGAAACCCACATCCGGGTGCAGAACCACACTGGTCGGTATTTTCTATTATAATCAGTACTTCTTGATATTTACATGTTATTTATGGCACCTTGCACTTTAAATTGTGACACTTTATTTATTTGATATTCATTCTCTCCTATGCATCCTTTTTCTCCACTTGGAGTTGATTGCATGCTTCATACTGTGTGGTTTTCACACCTACTTACTCTATTTCAAAGTTAATATAGGATTGTTATGAATATCAGTTACTAAGGAGTCTGTATGTTTGATATGTGACCTATTGTCTGTGGTTCCTTGTCTTTCCTGTGGCGCCCCTAGAGGAAGGCTTTGCAGAAACTTGCGTTGGGGTGTGTGGTTCGCCAGAGGGTACTGTGTTCTGATGGGAATGTAGTTACTGTGTTACTTGTGATCTCTTATTTATGTATTTTTGGTTATGTAGGAGTTTATTTTGCTTCAATGAATAAGAGTTGGATACTAATATGTCCTGGCACCTGCACTTTACGAGTACTTACCAATTATTTGCTTATGGCATACAGGACAAATTACTATTACCTCTTACAACTGACTCCTATTGTTACTATTACATTATATAAATTATTACACTGCCCTCAGGGGAACCACACTTTTTCTATGGTGGTTTTAACATCACTGTTAATCATGTTAGATTAGATCTAATCATTGAATTAAAATTATTTTATATTTCAGCTAGACTCAGCAAGACTCTGATGTCTTTTTGTAGCCATTTCTCTACAATAGTATCTTCTTTTGGTGACTGTTGTGTGTGAAGCGTTTCCTGCAGACAATCACCTTATAGTGTGTATTCAAAAGCTGCTATTACATGTAGGAATTTCAGACACATCATAGTGAAGAGCAATCACTCTGCAATTGATCGTCTATGTGCTGTCCAGCAGTGTTCTGGCAGCAGAGAGCAATTATGCTGGTGGATATTGAAACATATTTGTTAAAGTTTAAACCATGTTTAAAAAACACAATGTGCAAGTCGAATATTGTGCATTGTAATTGCTTATTGCCGCATCATGAACGCTGGAGAGCATGAAGACAAGCAGTGGCATAGCGATCACTCCTCCCCATGTGGAGTTTGAAATCCCTACATGTAATTGCCAGATTTGAATACGCTAGCTAGCAGGCATTTGCCAGGAGTGAACACTTTCCACCAGACAATTGTCTGTTTCTCAGCCATTAATACAGCCAGTAGTTACTACACGGGCCCAGACATTTCCAAACATGAAACGTTAGTACATGTCATATGCATGTTATGTAATATTGTGGGTTTCTTCAATCTGAAAACTGTGCAAAATCTGGCTCAGGAACGGTATGTGTTGATGGTGTCCGCGATTGGCCAACAGATGAAGTGGAATGTGACCCAGCAGCTGTGGAGCGTCTGGATGAAGGACGGGTCTCTTGAGTTGTGGCTTGGCTCCAAGGCTGGCTTGATTGTACTGATGTTTGTCGTGTAGGATTTGGCTGGATGGGCTCAAATTGCTGTTGTGGCAGAAATGGTTGAATGCTGGGTGGTGGATCAGTGGTGGATGGTTGTGGCATTGTGTTTGGTAATGGTGCTGACTGAGTACACAGTATGTTTGATATGGGTTAGTCTGGAAGTTTGGAGCATACGTTGTTTGATCAGCAGGTGGTGGGTTATATTGGCTGTGTGGGTTTGTTGTGAATGGGTATGTTGTTTGGTGGTGCAGGGTAGTAATGGAGTGGTGCAGAAGTTGGAAATTAGGTTTGGGGTAAGGTAGTTGTTTGTGTTGAAATATATTTATTTAGAATCTACCATAACTCTTTGCGACATGCATCCATTTTATCTTTTGGTAGCTTTTTAAGGACAATAAAGGCAAACATTGAGAAATGGTAGTTGGGATCATCCATTAGTCCCCTGCGCTCATCCAGAAGTGAGCTTAACTGGCCTGATAGTGGAATGTTAGGTCTCATTGGGTCGTCTCCTTCGTCCTTGAAAATATATAGCAGAAGGGGCATCAGTGGATATTTCAGTTGTCGCATCAGCTGTTAACTCTGGTGGTGCATCTGAGCTGTCATGGTCAGGTTCTGGACCAGTAGATCTTTGCAGATTCCCGCTGGTACTGCAAAATAAATATTTTCACAAAATAATGCCTCATTCACACGTCAGTGTTTGGTCAGTGATTTCCATCATTCATTGTGAGCCCAAACAAGGTGAGTCTCTAAACACAGAACAGGTGCAGATCTTTTCCTTACACCTTATGTCTGTGTAGCCTCCACTCCTAGTTTTGGCTCACGATCACTGATGGAAATCACTGACCAATATCAATCACATGTGAATTAGGAGACAAAAACAAATCATATAAACACTATAATATAATCATTTACCTTCTTGTTTCCAGTGCTGGTCGCAAAAAATCAAGTTGATCAAAATAAATGTATTGTTCACGCTTAGACGGCGAACTTTAGCTTCTTCCAATGTCTCTTATTTGGCGCAACTAGAGATTGCCAACGTTCTTGCACTGCCTTCCCTCTATTTCGACAAACGTCACATTATGAACAGCATGTACTTTTTGTTTAGAAAGCCAATATTTAATTTCCACACAAAAATGGCACATATGGCCTTGGATTTGCGTTTAGTGCAGCATCCAGTACCTTATTTTTAGTGCTTAGGAGGTTTTTGCCAAGTTTTTTTTGCAAATAAGTTAAACTTTCACCTACTCTGAAAATGCACTTTTAAAAGGAGTCTGTGGAAGTAAATGAGGGAGCGGTCGAATTTTAACCACTTAAGGACCACAGGTTTATACCCCCCTAAAGACCAGGCCCTTTTTTACAAATCGTCACTCCACAACTTTAGCGGTTTATTGCTCGGTCATGCAACTTACCACCCAAATGAATTTTACCTCCTTTTCTTCTCACTAATAGAGCTTTCATTTGGTGGTATTTCATTGCTGCTGACATTTTTACTTTTTTTTGTTATTAATCGAAATTTAACGATTTTTTTGCAAAAGAATGACATTTTTCACTTTCAGTTGCAAAATTTTGCAAAAAAAAACGACATCCATATATAAATTTTTCTCTAAATTTATTGTTCTACATGTCTTTGATAAAAAAAAAAATGTTTGGGTGGAAAAAAAATGGTTTGGGTAAAAGTTATAGCGTTTACAAACTATGGTACAAAAATGTGAATTTCCGCTTTTTGAAGCAGCTCTGACTTTCTGAGCACCTGTCATGTTTCCTGAGGTTCTACAATGCCCAGACAGTAGAAAAACCCCACAAATGACCCCATTTCGGAAAGTTCGCTGATGGGCATAGTGAGTTCATAGAACTTTTTATTTTTTGTCACAAGTTAGTGGAAAATGATGATTTTTTTATTTATTTATTTATATTTTTCTTACAAAGTCTCATATTCCACTAACTTGTGACAAAAAATAAAAACTTCTATGAACTCACTATGCCCATCAGCGAATACCTTGGGGTGTCTTCTTTCCAAAATGGGGTCACTTGTGGGGTATTTATACTGCCCTGGCATTCTAGGGGCCCAAATGTGTGGTAAGTAGTTTGAAATCAAAATGTGTAAAAAATGACCGGTGAAATCCGAAAGGTGCTCTTTGGAATGTGGGCCCCTTTGCCCACCTAGGCTGCAAAAAAGTGCCACACATGTGGTATCGCCGTACTTAGGAGAAGTTGGGGAATGTGTTTTGGGGTGTCATTTTACATATACCCATGCTGGGTGAGAGAAATATCTTGGTCAAATGCCAACTTTGTATAAAAAAATGGGAAAAGTTGTCTTTTGCCAAGATATTTCTCTCACCCAGCATGGGTATATGTAAAATGACACCCCAAAACACATTCCCCAACTTCTCCTGAGTACGGAGATACCACATGTGTGCCACTTTTTTGTAGCCTAGGTGGGCAAAGGGGCCCATATTCCAAAGAGCACCTTTCGGATTTCACATGTCATTTTTTACACATTTTGATTTCAAACTTCTTACCACAAATTTGGGCCCCTAGAATGCCAGGGCAGTATAACTACCCCACAAGTGACCCCATTTTGGAAAGAAGACACCCCCAGGTATTTCGTGATGGGCATAGTGAGTTCATGGAAGTTTTTATTTTTTGTCACAAGTTAGTGGAATATGAGACTTTGTAAGGAAAAAAAAAAATTAAAAAAAATCATCATTTTCCGCTAACTTGTGACAAAAAATATAAAATTCTAGGAACTCGCCATGCCCCTCACGGAATACCTTGGGGTGTCTTCTTTCCAAAATGGGGTCACTTGTGGGGTAGTTATACTGTCCTGGCATTTTCCAGGGGCCCTAATGTGTGGTAAGTAGGTAAATGACCTGTGAAATCCTAAAGGTGCTCTTTGGAATGTGGGCCCCTTTGCCCACCTAGGCTGCAAAAAAGTGTCACACATGTGGTATCGCCGTATTCAGGAGAAGTTGGGCAATGTGTTTTGGGGTGTCTTTTTACATATACTCATGCTGGGTGAGAGAAATATCTCGGCAAAAGACAACTTTTCCCATTTTTTTATACAAAGTTGGCATTTGACCAAGATATTTATCTCACCCAGCATGGGTATATGTAAAATGACACCCCAAAACACATTGCCCAACTTCTCCTGAGTACGGCGATACCAGATGTGTGACACTTTTTTGCAGCCTAGATGCGCGAAGGGGCCCACATTCCTTTTATGAGGGCATTTTTAGACATTTGGATCCCAGACTTCTTCTCACGCTTTAGGGCCCCTAAAATGCCAGGGCAGTATAAATACCCCACATGTGACCCCATTTTGGAAAGAAGACACCCCAAGGTATTCAATGAGGGGCATGGCGAGTTCATAGAATATTTTTTTTTTTGGCACAAGTTAGCGGAAATTGATTTTTTATTTATTTTTTTCTCACAAAGTCTCCCTTTCCGCTAACTTGGGACAAAAATTTCAATCTTTCATGGACTCAATATGCCCCTCACGGAATACCTGGGGGTGTCTTCTTTCCGAAATGGGGTCACATGTGGGGTATTTATACTGCCCTGGCATTCTAGGGGCCCTAAAGCGTGAGAAGAAGTCTGGAATATAAATGTCTAAAAAATTTTACGCATTTGGATTCCGAGATTTTATTTTTTGACACAAGTTAGTGGAATATGAGACTTTGTAAGAAAAAAATAATAATTTCCGCTAACTTGGGCCAAAAAAATGTCTGAATGGAGCCTTACAGAGGGGTGATCAATGACAGGGGGGTGATCAATGACAGGGGGGGTGATCAATGACAGGGGGGTGATCAGGGAGTCTATATGAGGTGATCACCCCCCTGTCATTGATCACCCCCCTATAAGGCTCCATTCAGATGTCCGTATGTGTTTTGCGGATCCGATCCATGTATCCGTGGATCCGTAAAAATCATACGGACATCTGAATGCAGCCTGACAGGGGGGGGGGGTGATCAATGACAGGGGGGTGATCAGGGAGTCTATATGGGGTGATCACCCCCCCTGGAAGGCTCCAGGGAGACGCCTGTATGTGTTTTGCGGATCCGATCCATCTATCAGTGGATCCGTAAAAATCATGCGGACGTCTGAATGGAGCTTTACAGGGGGTTATCAATGACAGGGGGGTAATCAATGACAGGGGGGTGATCAGGGAGTCTATATGGGGTGATCACCACAGTCATTGATCACGCCCCTGTAAGGCTCCATTCAGACGTCCGTATGCGTTTTGCGGATCCGATCCATCTATCAGTGGATCCGTAAAAATCATGCGGACGTCTGAATGGAGCTTTGCAGGGGGGTGATCAATGACAGGGGGTAATCAATGACAGGGGGGTGATCAGGGAGTCTATATGGGGAGATCACCCCCCTGTCATTGATCACCCCCTATAAGGCTCCATTCAGATGTCCGTATGTGTTTTGCGGATCCGATCCATGTATCCGTGGATCCGTAAAAATCATACGGACATCTGAATGCAGCCTGACAGGGGGGGTGATCAATGACAGGGGGGGTGATCAATGACAGGGGGGTGATCAGGGAGTCTATATGGGGTGATCACCCCCCCTGGAAGGCTCCAGGGAGACGCCTGTATGTGTTTTGCGGATCCGATCCATCTATCAGTGGATCCGTAAAAATCATGCGGACGTCTGAATGGAGCTTTACAGGGGGGTGATCAATGACAGGGGGGTAATCAATGACAGGGGGGTGATCAGGGAGTCTATATGGGGTGATCACCACAGTCATTGATCATGCCCTTGTAAGGCTCCATTCAGACGTCCGTATGCGTTTTGCGGATCCGATCCATCTATCAGTGGATCCGTAAAAATCATGCGGACGTCTGAATGGAGCTTTACAGGGGGTTATCAATGACAGGGGGGTAATCAATGACAGGGGGGTGATCAGGGAGTCTATATGGGGTGATCACCACAGTCATTGATCATGCCCTTGTAAGGCTCCATTCAGACGTCCGTATGCGTTTTGCGGATCCGATCCATCTATCAGTGGATCCGTAAAAATCATGCGGACGTCTGAATGGAGCTTTACAGGGGGTTATCAATGACAGGGGGGTAATCAATGACAGGGGGGTGATCAGGGAGTCTATATGGGGTGATCACCATAGTCATTGATCACGCCCCTGTAAGGCTCCATTCAGACGTCCGTATGCGTTTTGCGGATCCGATCCATCTATCAGTGGATCCGTAAAAATCATGCGGACATCTGAATGGAGCTTTACAGGGGTGTGATCAATGACAGGGGGGTAATCAATGACAGGCGGGTGATCAGGGAGTCTATATGGGGTGATCAGGGGTGATCAGGGGCTAATAAGGGGTTAATAAGTGACGGGGGGGGTGTAGTGTAGTGTAGTGGTGCTTGGTGCTACTTTACTGAGCTACCTGTGTCCTCTGGTGGTCGATCCAAACAAAGGGGACCACCAGAGGACCAGGTAGCAGGTATATTAGACGCTGTTATCAAAACAGCATCTAATATACCTGTTAGGGGTTAAAAAAATCACATCTCCAGCCTGCCAGCGAACGATCGCCGCTGGCAGGCTGGAGATCCACTCTCTTCCGTTCCTGTGAGCGCGCGCGCCTGTGTGCGCGCGTTCACAGGAAATCTCGGCTCACGCGAGATGACGCCAATCAGCGTTAGCGTAGCCTGAGGGAGCCGCCGCGATGACGCCTTTCGGCGTTACAGTTGCGGCAACTGGTTAAACAAGTCAAGTTGGGCCTAACTTAAACTTATGTCAATTTGGACACGCCTACTACATGGTGCCATGTATAGTTTAGGGGGGACAGGGCCTCTATAATTTTAAAATACACCCTGTGATTAAACACACGAAATCTCAGCAAACACGGTAATTACAATACAAAATGTTAATTGAAATCTTACTTTTAATAATTTGTTGGCTGGATGACAGTGAGGGCCATTCTGGTAACACAGCAGTAACAACTTCGTCCCAAGCTTGTTTTTTTTTTTGGCCTCGATCTGCATAAGCAACATCCCTGCTGTCCCATATGCATGACCTTTGCTGGACGGCACCAATTAGAATTTCCTCGTCCACATCTAAGCGGGATGTAGCCATTCTGGAACTTATTGACAAGCCATATTTTAGTTGGAAAGATCATAAGACAATGTGACAATTCAAATCAAAAAAATTTAACAACACTACACACATACAGCACCACTGCATACACTGCTCAACTACACACACACACACACACACACACACACACACATCCAGCACCACTGCATACACTACTTAACTACACACGCGCACACACACACACACACACACACACACATATCCAGCACCACTGCATACACTGCTCAACTATATAGACTTGCAGCTCCAAAACAAGCACCAAGACAAGGTTCATAAATTGTATGTATAAATTCAAAGTCAGTCTGAGCCAACCTTACATATCACCCAAAAATCCCATCCAGGAGCAATAAGCTTTGCCACAATTTACACCACCGTGAAATGTTAAAGATGCAACTAAAAAACATCTGCCTAAAAATAGTAACTCAAATTAGTGGGCCAAGTAAGGGACAATTAGCAGGATGTTAGACGGTAGGTGTGGCCGGCTTCAATAGAAACAATAAGAGACACAGACTACTTCATTCACAAACCCCATTAAATAAAGTAGTGACATGGCTAGAGTAAACCAACTAAGGGCACCATTTAAGTAAGTAGAATACCAGATACATAGAGGTAATAAGAGAAAGACAAAATACATGGAAATAAACACAATGGGAACTGTATATGCTGCAGAATATGGAATACACAGTCTGTTTTTCAATTTGAAAAAGGCTCACATCATACCTGTAAATATAAGTGGCTCTACATTAAAATATCACTTACAGAATTAACAACTAATGTGGAATTCATGTAATATACACCATTTTTGAAGATTCATGGTATTTACAAATTTAAATAAGGAGCACAATAATTACCTGGAACAGTTGAATTTGAAAAATTCCTCAGGGAAGAAGCCTGGCATGAACAGCATACTCCAAAAATGGCATCTGCAGAAAGATGAGCACATGAGGGCTTTGTATAATTTTGTCTGGGTCAAAACCCAGACACCCAAACAAAGTTTTGTCGCATGTATGTCACAGTGAAGTCGCAGTCGCACGTGACTTGCATTGAAGCCTATTTCAGAAATGTCGCTAGTGACAAGTGCCCTGTGACACAAAACCTAATGAAAATTTTTTTTTTGCGACTGTCGTGTCGCAGTCACAACATGTCGCAGTGCGACACCACAGACTATCATTATAAAAATTGCGACATTGGTGCGACAAAATGTCACTCAACAAATGTCATTGTGCAGCCCCAGCCTAATACCCGAAAGGGAGCTGTTTTCCTTTGAATGTCCCAGTTACAGAGGAAAAAGTGAAAAATATATAAAAAAGGTTCAGTGTCCTCCAGAGGTCTTTCAATTACCTCTTGGGGAACATATTATAAAATACAGTTGCAAGAAGAAGTATGTGAACCCTTTGGAATGATATGGATTTCTGCACAAAATCGTCATAAAATGTGATCTGATCTTCATCTAAGTCACAACAATAGACAATCACAGTCTGCTTAAACTAATAACACACAAAGAATAAAATGTTACCATGTTTTTATTGAACACACCATGTAAACATTCACAGTGCAGGTGGAAAAAGTATGTGAACCCTTGGATTTAATAACTGGTTGAACCTCCTTTGGCAGCAATAACTTCAACCAAACGTTTCCTGTAGTTGCAGATCAGACGTGCACAACGGTCAGGAGCAATTCTTGACCATTCCTCTTTACAGAACTGTTTCAGTTCAGCAATATTCTTGGGATGTCTGGTGTGAATCGCTTTCTTGAGGTCATGCCACAGCATCTCAAGACTCTGACTGGGGCCACTCCAGAAGGCGTATTTTCTTCTGTTTAAGCCATTCTGTTGTTGATTTACTTCTATGCTTTGCGTTGTTGTCCTGTTGCAACACCCATCTTCTGTTGAGCTTCAGCTGGTGGACAGATGGCCTTAAGTTCTCCTGCAAAATGTCTTGATAAACTTGGGAATTCATTTTTCCTTCGATGATAGCAATCCGTCCAGGCCCTGACGCAGCAAAGCAGCCCCAAACCATGATGCCCCCACACACCATACTTCACAGTTGGGATGAGGTTTTGATGTTGGTGTGCTGTGCCTCTTTTTCTCCAGACATAGTGTTGTGTGTTTCTTCCAAACAACTCAACTTTGGTTTTATCTGTCCACAGAATATTTTGCCAGTACTGCTTTGTGCAAACTATAAAGAAGCAGCAATGTTTTTTTTGGACAGCAGTTGCTTCCTCTGTGGTATCCTCCTATGAAATCCATTCTTGTTTAGTGTTTTGCGTATCGTAGATTCGCTAACAGGGATGTTAGCATATGCCAGAGACTTTTGTAAGTCTTTAGCTGACACTCTAAGATTCTTCTTCACCTCATTGAGCAGTCTGCACTGTGCTCTTGCAGTCATCTTTACAGGATGGCCACTCCTAGGGAGAGTAGCAGCAGTGCTGAACTTTCTCCATTTATAGACAATTTGTCTTACCGTGGACTGATGAACAGCAATACTTTTATAACCCTTTCCAGCTTTATGCAAGTCAACAATTCTTAATCGTAGGTCTTCTGAGAGCTCTTTTGTGCGAGGCATCATTCACATCAGGCAATGCTTCTTGTGAAAAGCAAACCCAGAACTGGTGTGTGTTTTTTATAGGGCATGGCAGCTGTAACCAACACCTCCAATCTCATCTCATTGATTGGACGCCAGTTGGCTGACAACTCACTCCAATTAGCTCTTGGAGATGTCATTAGTCTAGGGGTTCACATATTTTTTCCACCTGCACTGTTAATGTTTACATGGTGTGTTCAATAAAAATATGGTAACATTTAATTCTTTGTGTGTTATTAGTTTAAGCAGACTGTGATTGTAGAAAGAATATAATAAAATACAAATAAAATCGAAAACAACACCTAAATAGCCCCATGCACATGATATTATGCATATCAAAGCGGCCAACACAAAATGGAGCACTTATTTTAATAATTTATTTTGGTATCAGTTTGCATATTTTAAGAATAAGGAGCCTCATCTTTTAAAAAAAAAAATTACTTTGTAATTTTTTTTCCACTGTTTCCCCAAATTGGACTAAAAAGAAAAAAAATGCTAAATAAACAACAAAAAAAAAACAATGTGTAACATAAAAAAGGTCATGAAAATTATTTTGGTAATCTAACAAATAAAAAAAGTTACAACTGTTAAACCAGCCCGTGTCTGGTCATTAAAGGGTAAGTGGAGGTGCACTGATGAAAACAAATACCTTTGCCTGGTGGTAAGTGTTTAGCTATTGCACTACCATTCGTTATAGACTTGTCTCGCAGGTTCTGGCAGATCGGCCACAACAATGTGGGACGTGCTCTGCTCTCAGCTGCCTGGGACTCATAGGACTTCCTGGTTATGCAAATGACTGACGTTTAGCAGCTGCACCTAGTAAAGAGCTCCGCACACCTCAAACCCTCGATCAGCAATAGCTCAGTGGTTACTTCCCAGACTTCACATGCGTGAGCTAATCCCTTTGGGGGTTCAAAACCCACGGGCGCTGTCTGATCTTTTTCACATTTTTTATGAATTTATAATTAAAATCCATCTTTATTATCACATTAAAATGTGTTCATATCAGGATATAAGACATATCTGCAATACACAAGTTTCCAGTTCTAAATGTATGCCAGCCTTAGAATACCTAAGGACTTGCTGGGAGAAGTAGTTCCACTATTGTTAGGATGCATTTACTTGAGTCGATTCTTTTCTCCTTACTTTGCCATGAACAAAATCAAAAAAGTCAAATTAAATCTTATATTAACTCCATGGGGGTCATTTCTCATGCTCGTCTGTTTTTTAGAGTACGATTAGACAGACGTAGCGGATTAGCTTGTCACTATTTTGCATAGTATTTATAAAGAGTCGCACAGCAGGTGACAAATTAGGATAGGGCTACACGACGACATGAATGTCGCGCAAAGTATTTTGTAATGCTAACCTATGGTGTCGCACTGCAACATGCTGCGACAGTGACACAACAGTCGCACAAAAATCCATCTTGAATCATTTCAGTTTCAGTGTGACATTATAGAATAGTATTACAAAATACGTCGTGCGACACATGTCGTCGTGTAGCCCTAGCCTTAGGTGATGTGTATTTCTATTCGTCAGGACGCAAGTGGATCGACTCACAAATAAATGCAAAAGTGCTGTAAAAAGGCACAAATTAGATAAAAAGTTGCGTATTAAATATAAAAAGTCGCAGCCATATACACATAATTGATGTTTGTGAAAAGGGGCATGACTACCAGAAGATGCGACTATTCAAATAAAACTGTTGCATGGCCCCACACAAGCTGACAAAAAACGAAGCCACCCCTGGAGTGGAGTAAGGCTGGGTTCACATAAGCGTTCAGCCTTTCTGTTCTCCTGCTCCTTTATAGCAGCACGAGAACCGAAAGAACGGATTCGGCACATAACTGAGTCAAATGGAGCTTTCGGGCTCCATAGACTATAATGGGGTCTGTTAGGATTCCACTCAGAGGAAGATTTTTGAAGCAGAGACAAAAGGTGGCTGAGGGTGTTAGCCGTGTGGTTTTCAAGACCGCGCCAAGAAGGTCCATGCTTGGTGCAGTTACCATGCAGACCCCTTTACAAAGCCGTAGCGGGATCCTTAGTGCGATTTCGCTCCATTCAATGGAGCTAAACCTAGTGCAGTTTCACATGAAAACCCACATCAGACACCCCAGCAGGGCATAGTGGTTTCTGATGTGGGATACGTGGAGGATTTTTCCACAAAAAAATTCTCAGTGTGAGCCTACTGTAGTATGCCAGCTCCATCGACTGTGTAGTGGCTGTGCTGACATACTACAGCTATGTACTCGTTCACTTGAATATCTTTATCTATCTATCTATCTATCTATACAGCAAAAACGAAGGCAGCACTCCAAGTTGTGAAAAAAGTGGAAGGTTTATTCACCCAACCAGCAGCAACGTTTCAGCTCTCTCTATGGAGCCTTTGTCCAGCTGAGTAACATGTGCATAATGGCATACATAAATAGTGGCAGTGATTAACATGATTACCAATCAATTCCAATGATCATAAACATAAATAAGATGAATAAAAAAATTACAATCATATAAAAAGTATAATTCATCCATACAACTAGTGTACATATAGTGGCGAGTAGGCGCATACATAAAAAATCCATAGTGTAATTCATAATGTGTACAATATGCCCCAATCTTGCATAATTGGTGATTATTACAGATGTGAACAAATATGTGAATATATTGAAAGAATTATTTAAAAACCTTTGAATGGGTAAGAGGCTGAAGCAGCATGGTGGAGACTGCTGGCGTCCGGAAACAGCAGCGGCGCAAGCGCCGCTCCGTATATTATCGCGAGACTTCTATCGAAACTGGGTGACGTTGCTGGCCATAACAAAGATGGCCACGAAGGAAAAAAGGAGTAAAGGCGCATGCGCCACCAGGTATTAACGCCCATCCAGCTTAACAGAGCACTAGTTGATAAGATATATACCGCATTTTCAGCAGAGAAGCCGATCCATAGATCGGGGGCCGGCGGTTCAATGCCGGTCACCGTCAGGACATCCGTCATGACAGGGGGGCATGGCTTTCATACCAGCTCCACCCCATCGTCCAGATATATCGGCGCATCCGCTCCAAAGCGCTCGTGCCTGTCATGCAATAACCGATCCAGATCAAGGATCAGTCACAACAGACTGCAAGAGCGCAAGGATCCAATGCATCGGTAAACTTATAATAGTAAAGATATATAAAAAAAAAAAAAATAAGGATGACAGTAGGGTTATCCAACCGTCCGTGTGATGTGACCCCAGTCCCACTGACAGGGGCTAGAGCCACAGCACACAGACAGGGACAATCACCTCACCATTCAGCAACGCAAATGAGTACAAGAATTTGAATACGGATCGCCGACACAGTTCCTCCAGTCTTCACACCAAATGTCCATTCATAATATAGAGTCATAGTGAGATCCTGTATAAAACAGAGAAGATAAGGAGAAAACCAATTAGATAAATGGCACATGTTATTTTCCATAAACGTAATCAGAAAAAGAAAGGACGTGCACAATCAGCAGTTAGACTACCCTGAACTCCACATTTAAGCCCTGAGGTTTCAGGGTGCCCAAAGTGTAGATCCAATAAAGTTCGCGTTTTTTTAGTAATTTGACACGATCACCCCCTCGTCTGGAAGGCGTTATTTGTTCCAGAATTCTAAATCTTAGGTCATTTTGTGTGTGTTTGGCATCAGCAAAATGTTTTGACACTGGGAGATCCATTTTTTGTTTCCGAATGGAATAGCGATGTTGGTTGAGACGAGTTTTGACGTCCCAAGTAGTCTCCCCAATGTATAGAAGGTTACAAGGGCAAGTCAGCAAGTAAACAACATAGGACGAGTCGCATGTTAGATACTGTCTGATTTTCACATTCTGTCCTGAAACTGGGTGGGGGAATGTATCACCTTTCAGCATCAACTTGCAGTTAATGCAATTATAGCAAGGATAGCAACCCTTCCTAGTGGACCCAAAATAAGACTCGCATGTCTCCCTGGATGTGCCAATATCTGATTTAACCAGTCTGTCACCTAAATTGCGACTGCGTCGATAGGAGCAAAGAGGTGGGACCTTAAATTCCTCAATTTGTTCAAAGTTACTGGCCAAAATGCGCCAGTGTTTTCTGATAATTGCCGCAATAGTCGTACTATTAGTATTATACTCAGAGACGAACGGGATCCGGGGCTGGGATCGTTTAGGATCACCTAGTCCCGCCTTAATAGTCTCTTTAGTAAGGGGTTTCACCCTATTGGTGTGTTCTTGGATAAGCTTTTTAGGGTAACCGCGTATCTGGAATTTCTGGCCCATCTCTTTTAATCTAACATCAACTAGTGCTGGATCTTGTACAATTTTCTTCACACGGAGAAGTTGACTAAAAGGGAGTGACCTAAGCATAGGTTTTGGATGGTGGCTCTCGTAACGCAACAGTGTGTTTTTGTCGGTTGGTTTTACATATAGGTCAGTTATTAGCTTGTCATTTTGGATACTGACCTGGGTATCCAAAAATTGTAATGTGGATTCAGAGTGGGAGAGTGTAAATTTCACACTAGGATCAATGGTATTAAGAAAAACGTGGAAGGCGATGAGGTCCTCCGTGGCGCCGACCCAAATCAGGAAAATGTCGTCGATGTATCGCCACCACCCCAGCACATGGCTGAAGTGGTGGCACACATAGACGACAGACTCCTCAAGATGGGACATGTAGAGATTTGCGTAAGTCGGCGCCACGTTGGACCCCATCGCGGTACCACGCAATTGTAGGAAAAAGTCATCCTGAAATAGGAAATAATTCCTGGTCAGGATGAACCTGAGAAGGAGACTCAAAAACTGTTGACAGTCAGTACTATATTGTGTCTTTTCTAGTGTCTGTTCGATAACTCGTATACCTAACTCATGTTCTATAGAGGTATAGAGGCTTACCACGTCGAATGAAGCCAGTATTGCCCCCTCTGGTATGGACAGATCTGCAATTTTGGTTAAAAAGTCATTGGTATCTCTGATATGGGAACGTGATGCTGTTGCATAAGGACGCAAGATTCTATCAAGGAAAATAGCTGCCTTACAAAACAATGAGTCCACGCCAGAGACGATGGGGCGTCCCGGGGGTGGAGTCAGGGATTTGTGTATTTTTGGTAAAGTATATAAAATAGGCGTTGTCGGCTTATCACAATATAGAAATGAAAAAACATTGTCATCAATTATACCTTTTACTTTTGCTCTAATCAGAATATCCTTTAGTTCTCTTAACAGCACAAACTTCGGATCATTGTAGATCCTCTCATAAACCTTGGTATCAGCCAATTGCTCTCTAATTTCGGCCACATAGGATCCGGTGTCCATGACCACAACCCCACCACCTTTGTCAGCAGACTTGATGGTGAGGCTGTGGTCCGAAGCCAGATCTCTAAGCGCCGAAATTTCTGCTGAAGTAATGTTGGCAAATTTCAATGGGTGCTGAAATGTATCCTGTTTGAGGCCTTCGATGTCGCGTTTGACCGCGAGACCAAAAGCCTCAATGGCAGGGTGATCAATAACAGGAGTGAAATCACTTTTAAGAAATAACCCCAAATTTTTCAAATTCAATTCGCTAATACCTGCATTCTCAGACAAAGGTCTAGCATCCTGCTTCGCAAAAAATACCTTCAACTTAATATTACGTATGAATCTCTGCAGATCCATTTCGAGATCAAACCATTTGGTGGCATTTACAGGGCAGAATGATAGACCCTTGTTTAGCAAGGACAATTGTGCAGCAGTCAATTGTGCCGAAGAAATATTTACCACTGTAGCATGCCCTATATCTTGCGTCTTAGAGTCCTGCCCTGTTGGGGCTGCACATTTTTCCCTTTTCTTCTGTTTATGTTGTCTCCTCCCCCCCTCTGCGAGTCCTGTTGACTTGGGGGTTGCCCCTAAAAAAGGAACAGAGGGCATAGTATCCAATTGTGAATCCGTAGCAATGTCCCGAGCAGAGTGTCCCTGTGACTTTTTATTCCTAGATGGAGAGATAGGACCATATTTCTCCCCCGGCATCCTGCGATTTCTCCTTTGGTCTCCTTGCCAATTATAAATAAATCCTGTTGCGTAATCATTCAGGTCTCGTATCCATTTGCCACGTTTTTTACTTTGCAGATCCGCCTTAAATTTATCAAAGTGTGGTACACTATTAGTCATATACGAATCAAAGTCCTCTGTGGATAGCGCATTTCTCAATTTCACTATCAATTCATCCAGAGTTCCCTGTACTGTCGTTTTCTCTTTCTGCAAAAATTCAACATTGAGTAAAATAATATCAAAAGCATATTTGTTCGAAATCTGAACAAATCTGGAACAAAAGTCAGCATTATTTGAAAATAAATCAGGTCTTAGATGCGAACGCATCCCTCGTGGGATCCTATGTGCAAGATGGTACTCACTCAAAGTAATAAGATGCAAATCCAGGCTAATAAGACGCTTATTTTCATTTTCATATTTCTTTTTAAGATCAGTGGCAGAAAACGTGGACAGAAAAGAGACGGACGCCAGCAGTCTCCACCATGCTGCTTCAGCCTCTTACCCATTCAAAGGTTTTTAAATAATTCTTTCAATATATTCACATATTTGTTCACATCTGTAATAATCACCAATTATGCAAGATTGGGGCATATTGTACACATTATGAATTACACTATGGATTTTTTATGTATGCGCCTACTCGCCACTATATGTACACTAGTTGTATGGATGAATTATACTTTTTATATGATTGTAATTTTTTTATTCATCTTATTTATGTTTATGATCATTGGAATTGATTGGTAATCATGTTAATCACTGCCACTATTTATGTATGCCATTATGCACATGTTACTCATCTGGACAAAGGCTCCATAGAGAGAGCTGAAACGTTGCTGCTGGTTGGGTGAATAAACCTTCCACTTTTTTCACAACTTGGAGTGCTGCCTTCGTTTTTGCTGTATGTTTACAATCTGGACCTTGGTCACAGGTCTTATAAGGAGGACTTTTTGCACCCGCATTTACTCTTTGAGTGCTGCTTCTTTTCTTTTCTTTTCTATCTATCTATCTATCTATCTAATAAACAACAAGAAATAGCAGCACAGTCAGTAGTGAAAATGGGTGCAATCCCTTGTGGATTTTAGGCAAAAATCCATAGACAATGTCCAAAAAGCAAATGATGAGGCAGCACTCCGGTATCAGTGAAGGGTGTCAGACCAGTTTATTTCCCCAGTCGCAACGTTTCAGCCCAGCTCAATGAGGCCTTTGTCAAGCTATCTATCAACACTCTGTCTGTTTACCTATGTATCTATGTAGCTCAGGCATGCTCAACCTGCAGCCCTCCAGCTGTTGTAAAACTACAACTCCCACAATGCCCTGCTGTAGGCTGTTTGGGCATGCTGGGAGTTGAAGTTTTGCAACAGCTGGAGGACCGCAGGTTGAGCATGCCTGATGTACAGTCAGGTCCATAAATATTGGGACATCGACACAATTCTAACATTTTTTGCTCTATACACCACCACAATGGATTTGAAATGAAACGAACAAGATGTGCTTTAACTGCAGACTGTCCGCTTTAATTTGAGGGTATTTACATCCAAATCAGGTGTACGATGTAGGAATTACAACAGTTTGCATATGTGCCTCCCACTTGATAAGAAACCAAACGTAATGGGACAGAATAATAATCATAAATCAAACTTTTACTTTTTAATACTTGGTTGAAAATCATTTGCAGTCAATTACAGCCTGAAGTCTGGAATGCATAGACATCACCAGACGCTGGGTTTCAACACTGGTGATGCTTTGCCAGGCCTCTACTGCAACTGTCAGTTTTTTCTTCAGCATGTGAAATGCATGCTTAATCGGATT